>NC_054708.1:84558690-84716941 GCF_016097555.1 Gigantopelta aegis | reverse complement strand
GAGACAGATTCAGAGAGAGAGAGATAGAGAGGGAGAGAGAGAGAGAGAGAGAGAGAGAGAAGAGACGCGCACTATAACACGAACACCCACCCTATGTCTCAATACATACTGATAGGTCTATAGGCTTTTACATACACGCACGCACGTGCGCACACTCGGAGACAAACACACATGGTCAGAGATAAATAGAGAGAGAGAGAGAGAGAGAGAGAGAGAGAGAGAGAGAGAGAGAGAGGAGGAGAGAGAGAGAGCGAGAGCGAGATTGACTGTATAGATAGACGCACACACACAGAGAGAGAGAGAGAGAGAGCGAGAGAGAGAGAGAGAGAGAGAGAGAGAGAGAGAGAGAGAGAGAGAGAGAAAGTGAGTTGGGGGGTGGGGGGAGGTTTAAAAATCTACGATGGAATAGGTTTAAAAGTGTGTGGGTGCGTTTGCAGCCCATACGTCTGACGACCACACAGCTAACTCGAGGCGTGTCCACCACTGCCCACCACTGTCCTTGCCACACACGCGCATCTGCATGTGGTCATTAGTACGTTCATCTGGACAGCGGCGACAAACATGGCCAACGTGTATATCGCATGGGCGGGAGTTGCGCTAGTAAGTCTTTCATCCACACTTTTTGTTAGGCGCGGATTCAGGGCGGGACTGATGGAGTACTCAGTAGGGGTGGAGGTGGTACGGGTGAGTGACGAAATTTCCTGAAGTGATGTGTTTTATTTTAAAAGGTATTTTATCTTGGACGCTGTGATCTCGTTTGTCCAAGATATAGTTAAAGTTTGTTTTGTTTAACGACACCTCTAGAGCACACTGATTTATTAATAATCGGCTATTGATGTCAAACATTTGGTAATTCTGACATAGTATTAGAGACGGATCCCGCTAAATGTTTTCATTAGTATTAAGGGATCTTTTATATGCACCATCCTACAGACAGGATAGCACATTCCACGGCATTTGATATACCAGTTGTCGTGCACTAGCCTAACAGGTCTACCGACGGAGATCGATCCTAGACCGACCGAGCATCAGGCGAGCGCTTTACCACTGGGCTACGTCCTGTCCGTTCCAAAATATCTCGAGGTCAAGACATGGCTTACCACCGTTACCTCGAACTATTTTGCTCTACATAACAAAGTGACTATTATATAGAATACTATTGGTTCCTGGCTGTTCCCGTGTGCATAATTGTTATCATTGTCACAATTCAATACAATTATGCATACACCTCATTGGCCCTTAATCATAGGGGGGAGATCAGGAGGATCGGACGATCCCTGCCCCGCTGAAAAAGAGAGAGATCTTCCTCAATGAGAAAAAGGATGCGAAATATCTATATACAAGTTGGGTCCCGTTCCGCAAAGCTAAAATCGCCTTAAAGGAATGCTTAAACAAGGCTTTTGGACTAGTATGCATATTCAATGATATATAATGCACATCATTGCTTAATATCAACAAGTATATTATTATATTTAATTAATAAAACGGTTAAATGTGACGGCTATTATATATAACGGGCGCAGCCATTTTGTTCCATTCCAGTGAATACGCCCTCTGGTGAGCTGTGTGGTTACGTAATACTTAACGTGTAAAGTCAGGAACGAGACTTAGAACTAGAAAAACAAATATACCTGTTTTTTGCGGAATGATAAAATAGACGTGCATTGCAATGTTCTGTAATAGTATACATCTCAGTAAGCCCGCAATAAGTATATATTATTTTTTAATACAAAGTAAACCACCATTGTCAAAGTGGCTACACAAGTCGAAATAATTATACCACGTTTTGTCCATGCATTAACCTACGTACTATTAAAATGATATGTTTTCTTAGTTCATTTGCTTTCATCAACCTGACTTGTAAAACAACATAAATGACTTGATAGTATAATAAACTATTTAACTAAATATATTTCAGTTTGCATCAATAAAACGAAATGGAGTTATAGCATTTTTCTCTTTTAAAAAATCCAAAGAAAAAGTGCATATTATTAGGCGTATTGGTAGGGTACGTTGGAGGAAAAACGACCACTCACGATACCCAGGTGATAATTTTCTTTTCTTTGGGACTACGTAATTGGTCAGTTTTGTGATTTTATATGGGAAAGTCTACTTAATCAAGGGCTTTACAGAATTACTTACAGTAATAAAGCAGGACGGCTGATAATGGCTATTACGATTTGAGGGGTGTCCGCGCGGTTATTACACAATACCCTGTGATCTTAATAAAAGAGGCACATCTTTTTAGTGTGTCTAGACACAGTGTCTGGGGACCATCTAAATACACACCCGCCAATCAGGAATCACAGGTACAGGCCACGGAAAGGAAAGAGCAATTAACCAAGAAAAAACTCCGATTATTATTTCAGTACATGGGTTAATTTATGTACAAAACATAATAAAGTTATTTCAACATTTTGACAGAACAGAACAGAACTTTATTACGCTCAGGCCGTTACACAACGGCATTTGAGGAACATGATATATAAACTGCAGTAACAAGATAGGGTTTACAGGAGACAGTAGAACAATGGTATTAATACAAATGCAATAGAATAATAAAGGCAATAATAAAATACAATTAGAATAAAGTAATGTAATGTCACATTATTGTAATTACTACCAAAATGTGCTAATCAGACGCGCGCACATATATATGTATACTTGGGTAGTGATAGACATCGTAACTAATTATAGGCCAGTGTTCTTTTAGGGTTTACTGCATTTATCAACAATTTCTTTTATTAATTTACATAATTTATTGAGAACATCTATTTTGCTATTCGTCATTAGTTGTTTAAATTTCAACATACTTGGTGTATTATAATAATATGGCTTAAGCAAATGTTTACGGGAGTTAGTGAAATAAGTATTTGTGAATTAATAGTGAAATTCCTCTCCAATGTCATTATTGTTACATAATGCGCACGTTCGATCTTCTATTGGGGTGTTGTTCCAGCGTCCTACTTCGATTGGTAAGTAGTGGTTAGATTTTCTAAATTTGAGTAATATAGTCCAAAATGTTTGTGGTAATATAATAAGATACTTTCTAATGTAAGGTTTTCTTTAAATATAGTGTACGTTTTACCTCTTGGTGATAAAGCTATGTTACTATTCCATTGTTGTAAATACTGGTCGTTTTGTCTTAATTTTACTTGCTTAATAAGTATTTTTATGGATGAAAAGTTTCGTGACATCCAAACATATCGCATGCCTAGCTGGTTAAATATATCTTCGACCATTTTTATCCATTTATAACTATATCCATTTACAGAAGAGTCGTATAACATTTATTCATGCAGTAAAAACGATGATTTTGTTTGTTTACCAGATACGATACGGGCCCAAAAACTTATAATTCTTTGTTGAATAATTAATTTAAGGGGTCTTCTTCCTAGTTCTCCATATAACATGAATAGCGGGGTGCCTTTTTTGCTGATAGGATGTGTCTTAAGAATTGTATATGAATATTTTCAATGATATCGATATATTCGTAACCCTATATTTCGCATCCGTATAAGAGAATCTGGAGTACAATGGAGTCAAATACTTTTAATTTGCATTCTACTGAAAAGTTATTGTCTTTAGATTGAGACAGAACAAAGTACATTGCTTTTGTTGCCTTTTGAGTTAGCTGTTTTTTGCTTGTATTAAATTTATTTAGTTTAGTAAAAGTAAGACCTAGGTATTTATATTCTTTTACGTTTTCAAGCACATCATTTCAAAGTGTAAAAACCGTCTTATCATCATTACTGGTATTATTGAAAATTATTATTTTAGTTTTACTTGCATTTACTTTGACTTTCCATTTATTGCAATATTGTGAAAAGACATTTAGAGATTGGTATAAGTCAGAGGCGTTTGATGCGAGAAGCCCAGTATCGTAAGCATATAATAAACATAAAAAGTAAAGAGTTGTTTCATACGTTTCATCTGTATCCAGGAATACCCCAGTAAAAAATTTGGTTTTTAAAGTAATTATCTAGATCATTTAGATAAAGGGAAAACAGGACAGGCGACAAATTTTCTCCTTGTCGGACACCGATGTTGCATGGAAATAGGTCCGAAGTTTCGTTTTTTGTATAAATACATGACTTTATTCATTGATACATTTGATAAATTATTTTAAAGAATTTTTCATTTATATTATTCTCTACCAATTTCTGCCAGAGGCAAGTTCTAGAAATTAGATCAAAAGCTTTTTGGAAATCTACAAAAGCACAAAATAATTTATTTTTTCTTGTCTTTAAAATTTCGATCAGAGAATGTATATTAAATAGTTGGTCGGTAGTAGAGTAGCCTTTTCGGAAAGCAGTCTGAGATTCATTCAATATATTATTTTCTTCAATAAAAGCATTTAATCGGTTATTTAAAATTGTGGTGAATAGTTTAGACATGCAGCAGAGCAACGTTACTGGTCTATAATTTTCTGGTAATGAACGATTTCCTTTATTTTTAGAAATGGGTTTAATTACTCCAGTCAACCATTCATTGGCGAAAACACTATTGTCGAAGATTATGTTAAACAGTTTAATATAGATTGATAGTACTATGCCGGCAGTTGTTTTAATATATTCATTAATGATATTGTCGATTCCAGGTGCCTTACCG
Source organism: Gigantopelta aegis (assembly GCF_016097555.1). Taxonomy (NCBI): domain Eukaryota; kingdom Metazoa; phylum Mollusca; class Gastropoda; order Neomphalida; family Peltospiridae; genus Gigantopelta; species Gigantopelta aegis. The sequence goes on along the minus strand of NC_054708.1, from coordinate 84,712,330 downwards.
TTTTTCAGTTGTTTTATAGCATTTAACATTTCATTTTGTTCAATCCTGCTGTTTAAAACATTTTCACTATCTGAGTCTATGCTATTCAAGTTTATTTTTGTTTCGTTATCGTCCGATTCGCCTTTGTTTAGAGTTTGGAAAAAAAAGATAAAAATCATCTAACGGTGGTAAGTTATTATCTTCGTTAGGTGGTTTAAGTAGTTTGGAAAAGGCCTTTTGGTCATTTGTTCTCAGTTGTCGCATTTGTTTTTCAATATTAAATCTTTGGACGAAATGTTCTTTCAATAAGAACGTTTTTTACGTTTTACTTGCATTAATCATGGGCGGATCCAAGGGGGGGGGGGGGGGGGGGGGGGGACCAGGGGGGACGCGTCCCCCCAAAAAATTGTTCAAGTGCCCTCAAAATGTCCAAGTGCCCTTTTTGTTTGTAGAATTTTTTTTTTTTTAAGTAAACAATAATTATATTGTAGATAAATGAAATCAAGATTTTCGTGTACATGCGCAAGCTTGCAGATATGTGTCTGTGTTATTGAGTCTCAATGGGGCCCCATTGAGGTTCTAACGCGAGTGACGCCAATTTACTTCATTATTGCTAGTATATTATGACGTAGAACTGTAGGAATTCATATTAATTGTAAATATCAAAACTTGTAGTACGGTGCCCTTTTGACGAGTCAATGTGCCCTTCTTTTTTGGTCCCCCCCTAAAAATATTTCCTGGATCCGCCCATGTTAATTAATCTTTGTTTATTTTCTAAAGTTTTTCTTGAGTTATTTGGCCTCATGATATTTTTCACGGAGAACTCGACAACTGTGTGTCTTACCGAACAGTGATTGGTTACCTTTGAGTTTTACACGCCGCTTGATCGTGTAAGATCATGCATGACCTAGAGTCGATTCAGCTGCATCTAAAAATAGATTTTTCATAGCCTCTGTTGCAGTAGCGACACGTGTTTGAATGTCATCGGACTGATTATCAAGCATTGTGGATATGATTTCGAGTGAGTCCTGGTTAATTTTATTTTTAAATTCTGTTGATTTTTCGGGTTTCCATTTACTAGGCTTTTTGTTAGCTGAATATGTCATACAATTAGAAGTATCGTTATTATTAACATTAGTGGTGGTTTATTTTGTATTGAAAAATAATATATACTTGTTGCTGGCTTACTGGGATGGATATTATTACAGAACATTGCGATGCATCCGCAAAAATCAGGTATATTTTGTTTCTTCAGTTCGAAAACTAATTCCTGACGTGACACGTTAGGTATTGCGTAACCACCATCTCGCCAGAGGGCGTATTCACTGGGATGGTACAAAATGGCTGCGCCCGTTATATATAATAGCTGTCACATTTAACCATTTTATTAATTAACTATAGGATTATTCTTGTTGATATTAAGCAATAATGTGTATTATATATCGTTGACTATGCATACCAAGCCAAACGCCTTAATTTTCCGTTCACTAACCACTAACATACTGTCCTGGGCAGACAGCCAAGATAGCTGAGGTGTGTGCCCAGGACAGCATGCTTGATCCTTAATTGGATATAAACACGAAAATAAGTCAAAATGAAAAATGGTAAAAATCAAATGGAAAAATATAGCAGGTTTCCTCACTATGACTGTAAAAATTACCATATGTTTGACATCCAATAGCCGATGATTAATAAGTCATTGTGCTCTAGTGGTGCCGTTAAACAAATAAAACTTCTTTTTTTAAGGTGTTCGTAATGCTAAGATCGCTTCGGGGAACGGGACCCAGTGGTCTCTTGTAAAGACGAAGCTATTACGATTAGTAATTAGTATTTTATGAGGACATGTCCAAGTAAGTTACTAGCATAATGTATAGACCTACTATTTGTCATTCACCTGAGTCTTCCCCTTGCCTTGTAGTAAAATAAATTGGTTATCAGTAATGTATTTTTTAAATGTATTTGTATTACAAATTTTGTATTAACTAAAACATTGTCAGTTTTAAAACGCACGCACGCACAGGTACGGCGGAAGCAAGTGAACACCTGCAATATTTTAAAAGTGCACATGCTTTTTGTATTTGCATTATAATTATAATAGTAGACGATGCTCGTATCTACCAACCAAATTTCATAGCTTTAATATGAAAACAAAGTATGCCTTGGTGACGTTGATTAACGCCCACCAACCTTCATTAAACTAATGGAATCAATGACCGCGTTAGGAGCTGTTGACGGAAGAATACCATTGTCTCCTGTGGCTGATTATCATACTCAAAGCAGGAAGTGAGAGAAACAGACGTACAATTAGTTATACATGTAAACACAGACACTCCCAGTTACCCAGTGGCAGTGACGTATGATCTACTTGTTAATACTTTAATTAGCTAAAATCTAAATCGACACAAGGAGGTGGCTGTATAATCTTGATCAAAGATACTCTTTTATTTCACTTACTGAAATTTGTTTTGATTCTATAATCTGGCTCAAGATTGATAAACGTATTGTTCAATCTGAGATAGATATTTTTATGCTTTTATTTTCCACCTCAGTATTCTTCCTTCTATAATTTATACGACTGCGATTTGTTTTACGAATTTGAAAATAAGGTAGTACATTATTTATGCCTTGGCGGTCGATTTGTGGTTGGCGATTTTAATAGTCGTACAATGTCGCATGATGACTTTATTCAAATTGACGTCTTACACCAATCTGTTTCTAATACAATCGACTCTGTGTTTACGTATTGAAATGATACCACTATGAAGTCACGTGTAAACCCTGATACAGGTCATAATGAATACGGAACACGGCTTCTGCAGTTGTGTAAAGCGACTGGTGTATGGATTGTCAACGGTAGGCACAAGGACGGTGAGAGTAACAGCTATACATATAACGGGCCACGAGGTTCAAGTGTTATTGATTACTAGTATGTGTTGTCTAGTCCCGATTTGTTTCCATTTTTTAGGAAATCTATAATATAGTATGCGATTTTAACGAGTTCTCTGACCATGCTTGTTGAATTGGATGTTTATACATTACGATCATGCGCACCGATGGAGAGGTCACAGTTGAAATTGACAATTGTAAACGAAGTGAAGTGTACATATAGAACTCAGAATATTTATATTTGTGCAAAGAAACTATTAGAGTTAATATTGTCAGTTTATTTTCTTATTTTAATCCCAGTGATATTAGATCACAAATTGAGATGGATAATGCTGTCGATCTTTTTACTAAAAAACTAAATGATATTATGCCACCTTATTGCAGGCAGATTGCCGTTGTTCAGTCACGTGACAGTTTGTTTACATCAGCTTCGAATAGCACATCTTCACATGCAAGACATGAGAACAAACCGTGGTTCGATAAGGATGTTAAGAAAAGTTACTATGTCTATGTTTCTGCTCTTAAAAGATTAAACAAAGAAAAAAGTAATAAAAATCGAGATCAACTTCAAGAGAAGAAAACGTTATATTAAGTTTTAGAAAGAAAACGTCGCAGGAAATATATTAGCAAGTTGAAACGCAATGACGCCAAGATATTTTATGCAAAGTTTTCGAAACGTAGGACAGTCCATTCCCCCATACCCTTATATACATTTTATGAAAATTTTTAATCAATTTCTTCCAATATTGATAAAGATATTGAAGATAATGTCAATCACTTAGACGATACTGATGAACCAGTTTTTGAAGATTTAGATAAAGATATATCTTTAAATGAAATAGAAAAAGCAATATATAATCTTAAACGATCCTAAAGCTCATGGCCTAAACCTACTACTTAATGAGTATTTTATTGAATGCAAGGACCTCTTTTTACCCATTTTACACAATATATTTAATTGTATTGTATCTACGGGGTATTTTCCTAAAGGGTGGTCTTCGGCTGTAATTGTACCTATTTTTAAGAAAGGGGACAAACACGATCCTAATATAATGGGAATTTTTATAATGCAAAGCAACATCTTGTAGACCAAGCTCAAAAAGCACTTTTTGCCATATACAAAAAAATACGGAACAATAGCATACCATAAAAACTTTTTGATTCAATGGTTGAACCGATTTATTATATGGATCAGAAATTTGGGGTTATGAAAATTTAAAAATAATAGAAAAAATTCATCTCCAATTTTGCAAACGGATTTTGAAGGTAAAAAAAAGTACCCCAAATTTTATGGTATATGGAGAATTAGGAAGGTTCTCTTTAGAAATGCACCGATGTGCTGCAATCCACAATGCGATGAGTGCACTCACAAAGATGGAACACAGAACGAGTGAACAGCACGTAAATCTAAGCACGAGTCGGAGATCACGAGATTGGTCGGATATGAAAAAGTTGGCTGTGTGGTTCGGAAACCACAATCCATTTGACCCTGACGTCCCAACCCTGAAAAGTCTCTCAACTGGTTTAACTGCTGGGGAGAATGACGGTATCAGTTGTGACGATGCCGAAGCAATTGGAGCTAAGATACAGCAGAAGCTAGATGGAGTGTGCTTTGAAGATGCCTCAATTAGTAGAAAAGACCAAATACGCACGCTTGAATGGTTACAAAAAGGGAGTGAAAGTGGACAAAAAGGTGGTGCACATTGACCCACTTGTACTGTTCGTCAAGACCGAAAAATCCAAATCAACAACTTCAACTATGAGTTCACACCAGAGCCCACTGCCCTTTTCAAAAATGGGTTCATGAGAAAAACACGAAAGTCGGAATTACGCAAGTTTACTTAAGCAATCACTTCGCGTTAAAAAGCCAAATGCTGACTGTTGTGTTGTGGACGGTGGTGCAGCTCTCCACCAATCTCCATGGGTTCTGCAAACTGGAAAATCTGTAGTTGTGGCGATGACACCGAGGTATGTATTATGTTGATGAAACATGTAAACACAACTATGGAAAATGTGTTCTATACAACATCAATGAAAGAGCGTGCTAGAGAAATGGCCTGTAAAGCATCAAGAATCAAAGCAGTGTCGATGTGGTGGAATATTCAAACCCTCGTGGACAAGTTGCCAATTCCTTCAGAACTTATCCTGTTAGCTCATACCTGGGGAGGCTGTGACACAACGTCTGCTACCTATGGCAAAGGGAAGCTCAAGATCCTGCAAACACTGAAGTCTGATATTATTCAGGAAGCTGGTTCTTGCTTTGCAAATTAGATGTCACTCAAAAACAAATTGGCACTGCAGGTAACACCCTTATGCTAAGTGTCTACAATGGAAAAGAGGATGATACGCTCACAACATTGCGTCATGCTGACTGGCATTTGATGGTACTGGGCAAGAAAAAGCTAACATCGGAAGCTCTGACCCCATCTGGGCGTGCAGTATACTTCCATGCACTCAAGGTGCATCTTCAGGTATGTCAATGGGCCACGCTGAACCTAGAATGCCTAGATCCGACTGAGTGGGGATGGAGATTCGAGAATAATCTCCTCCTTCCAATCAAGATTGACATTGATGCTGCGCCAGAGTTTATTCTTTAGGTTGTGTGTTAAGCTGCAAATCAACATCAAGAAACGCATGCGGTACAATGGTGTGTAGCTGCAAGGAAAATGGGCTTGCATGTGTTCCTGCATGCAGTGATTGCCGGGGTGTCTCTTGCAACAACGTTTCTGCTGACAAACAGACGCCATCTTAGAAGGTGATGCACTCGAAAATGTGTAAACTGGCTTGCTTTTGTTCGTGGATCTTTGTTGGAATTTCAATTAAAAACCTTTCCTTTTATACAGTGCAGACTCTATATAACATTGATGCTGTGTCCTTACATTGTAGAAATTTTATTTAGGAGCCTTATACCACCCGTCTTAAACCGAATACCATTATATCGTACGATGTTACATTTAGTCCCCCGTGGTTCAGGAAATAGTCATGTTAGCAGCATATTTTCAACTTATTAAGGTTTAAGGCACTACTAATGTATAGTTTCATACTATAGGCGCCTATACCTGTAAGAGTTAGTACTAAAGTTTTGTTAGTGAAGTTGCATGTGACTCACTTTTCTCATTCTTGATGGCATTTTAATGTAAATTGGGCCCTCCACTACCCCTGAAACAAATCCAATTAAAAATAAATCCCCAACAACCTCAGCGTGAGGCGCCTAATATATCAATGTACATATGATATGGCATCAGTGAGCCAAAAATCAGCTTTGGTATATTTTTTGGAAGGTCAAACCCTATCTCGCCCAGACTATTAATTGAAAAAGTATGTACACCATATGAATATGCAAATATTACTTTATTCTTAATGTTGTATGCTGATGGTTTGGTGCTCTTTTCCGAAACTGTCAATGGTCTACAGCAAATGTTGGATTGTCTTTTTGAATATTCACAGAAATGGGGAATGAAAGTTAACAGAGAAAAATCAAAAGCAATGGTGTTTAGAATGGTGGGGAAATTAGTAGTGCAGATAAGTTATATTATAATAATAAACTGATAGAAACTGTTGATAAATTTTTATATCTTGGATTTATTTTCTATTATAATAATAAGTTTACAGTTGCAGAAAAACATTTAACGGATCAAGGTAGAAAAGCCGCTTTTACGTTATGCTCTAAAATGAATTCATTATATTTAAATACTGAAACAATACTCTCATTGTTTGATTGTTATATTACTAGTATTTTGTTATGCATCTGAGGTCTGGGGCTCTCATAAAGGAAAAGCTGTCGAAAGAGTTCATGTTGATTTTTGTAAAAGATTACTTGGTACTAAACGATCCACAAATAACTCGATGATTTATGCTAAACTTGGTCGTGTACCATTAAGAGTCTACACATTATTTAATATGATAAGATATTGGCACAGGATTCTTAAGACAAATAATTGCATACTGAAAGCTTGCTATTCATATCTATATGATTATGTTGAGAAATATAGCGAACAAAACTGGGCTTATCATGTAAAGCATGAATTGTTTATGTTATGGTTCGGTGAATTGTGGATTAATCAACACATAGATGACAAACATTTACCTGCTATTAAACAAAGATTATTAGATCAATCACAACTGATTAGAAGTCAGATATTTGCATCACCAAAATGTATTTATTACTAATACATGATCGATGTCTATTCACTGAAATAGTATTTGTTCAAATCTATACCTGTACATTTTAGAAAATGTATTACTAAATTTCGTTTGTCATCTCACAATTTAGCTATCGAGACCGGTAGATATAACACAACTGACCGTTCTAAAAGAACATGTTTTGCTTGTGTTGATGAAATTGAAGATGAATTTCATTTTATACTGGTTTGCCCATTATATAACGATCTAAGAAAACAATATATCAAACCTTATTATTGGAAAAACCCTTTTGTGTTTAAACATATTAAATTGTTTAAAATTAATAACTCTAAGCAGTTACGAACTTTTGGAAAATATTTATACAGTGCCACAAATGTGAGAAATACTTATATTTAGATCAACTTATATTGTTTGCATTCTACTGATATTTGTATATTTTGTTTTACTCTTTGTCATTTTTTCACCATGATGTAATGTATTTATTGCTGAACCGATGAGCTGTTAAGCTTAAGGTCAATAAAATAATTTTTATATATAAAAACAATTAGCTCAGGGACAAACACTATGAGGTGGAGGAACAGAATAGAACAAAAAAGAACTTTATTCACCCAGAACGCCATCGGTGTTACATTTGAAGTGGTTTAAAAAAGATTCGGCAGCAAGTATACTGCTTAAAAGTATAATACAATCAAACATTGAAATAACTAAATTAATAAATTTACAACACATAGTTAATCACTTTCACACATGTACACACTAATATGCATGTAATATAACCAAACTTACAAATAAGCAACTTACGACAGATAAATGTTTTAAATTAATCTAATTAATAAATGTACATAATTTCTTTAGATTTGATATTTTGGGGGAGTTAAATAGCTGACTAAATTTGAAGGTGATGGGTCTAATATAAAAATATTTCATTAGATATGTTCTTCTTTCATTAGTAAAATGGGGATACTGAAATAAATAATGGAGCTCGTCATCCAGTGCAGTGTTACAGAGAGGACAAATTCTGTCTTTCCTTTCAGTAGTAGGTGCGTCTGTTGAGCATCATGTATGCAAATGATATACGGTTACGTGACCTGTCCTGCGCTCTGATTGGTTGACGAGAGCGTGGCCTAATGACTCACGGCGTGGCTGACCTCTGAGTGCTTTGGCAGATGTCAGCTGACCTCGGTGACCTGGGTGATTGGATTTGACAGCTGTCAGTTTTAAGCGTAGGGACGCTACTTTAACGGGGGTGAATGGTATTTGACAGCTGTAGGGGGTCGGGAAAAGGGGTATTAGGTTACGTTAAAAGAGGCTAGAGTGAGCGTGGGAACTTCTAAGCGTGGCGTCAGTGTAAAATAATGGATATTTCAGCTGTCGGGGGTGAGCGTGGATAAGAACAAACTAGTTTCACCCATTTTCTATAAACGTGTTCAGACATGATCGCGTGCTGACCTTGAGATAGCGTGGGTACTCCATTCGAAGGATAAAAAAAAAAAAAACCCACATTATTATCGGCCTCGGTGGTGTAGTGGTTAAGACTTAAGACTGGTAGGAACTGCGTTCGCATCCGAGTATCAACTGGTGCAAGGTCACTACCCAGCCTTTTCACTAACTAATACCTCCCACTATCCTGGGGCCATGTTTCCGAAGATATCGGTCGTTAGACCATACGGACGTTGTAAATGGAGCGAACGACAACATACCGACAGTTACAATGTAGTTAAAAGTGTCTTTTCGCTATCGTTATGGTGTCATTTGAAGTATGTTGTTAAAAAAGGAAATCCCCATGTCGTTATTTTGTTTACTACACATGCAATGATGATTTGTGTAGTGGTTGGGCACGTGGGTAATTTGGATTTGATAATGCATGTAGCCAGTTAGCATTGTTGACCAAACACACAAAAATGGTGCAAAACGGTAACCAGAATTTAATTCCCAGTAACTGAAATCGTTAGTGTGTATTAACACAACATGTCATGAAGTCAGTGAATACTATCAATGAACTGTAGAGGCTTAAATTATTATTTGAAAAGAAAGGAAATTTTTCAATATTTAAAAAAGAAATCGGCAAATATATACTGTCTTCAAGGTGTACATTTTACTAAAGATCAAGAACAAATTATTATGCAACAATGGGGTTACAGTCAATGCTATTTTAGTTCATATAAATCTAATGCCCGTGGCATAGCTATATTATTTAATAATAATTTTGAATTTAAGGTTACAAATAAATTTAATGATAATGTGGGAAATTTGTTAGCATTAACGATAGAAATAGATAATCAATCACTATTACTTATTTGTATTTATGGCCCTAACACAGATACACCAGGATTTTTTGCTAATATAGAGACTATTATAGAATCATCTGAAAGTAAATATACAATTGTTTGTGGGGACTGGAATCTTGTTCAAGATCCCGCCCTTGATTTATTTAATTACAAAACATTGAATAACCCAAAAGCTTGAAAACAAGTTACAGATTTTAAAGAAACATTAGACCTTGTAGATCCTTGGAGGGAAAAAAATCCTAATTTGAAAAGGTTCTCTTGGAGGCAGCAAACCCCAATAAAACAGTCTCGGTTAGATTTTTTTCTTATTTCGCATAACCTTTTATCTTCAGTTACTTCAAGTAATATTCTACCAAGTTTCAAGTCTGATCATTCACCAATTACATTAACATTAAAATTAAAAGAAATTGAAAGAAGAAAATGTTTTTGGAAATTTAATAATTCCTTACTTCATGATCATAAATATGTAAGTTTAGTCAAAGAAACTATAAAAGAAACTCTTGAACAATATAAAGATACAGAAAATAATAATTTTGACTTTACCATAAACGACCAATTACTATGGGAAACACTACTACTTATGATACGTGGAAAAACTATTTTATATTCATCAACTAAAAAGAAAGTTCAGATGAAAGATGAAATAGACTTAAATACTAAACTAGATGACTTAACAAAAGATTTAGATATTTCAAATGATATTGAAGTAAAAAATTATATTATAAAAGAAATTAAAGAGATAAACAGTAAAATAGAAGATATAAGTAATAAAAAAGCAAAAGGAAATTGTATAAGGTCTAAAGCTAGGTGGATGGAAAAAGGCGAGAAACCAACAAAATATTTTTAAAAGTTAGAATCGAGAATTTTTAAAAATAAATCGTTTACTGAATTAGAAATTCAGGATGACAAAATTATTAATAAAACATCAGATATATTACATAAAACAAAAATATTTTATGAAAAATTATATTCTAAAAAAGATACTAGTGAAATAGATTTTAATGAATTATTTGATGAAAATGTTTTTTCTAAACTTAATCAAGAAGATGCTGAAAAACTTGAAGGTAAATTGACATATGATGAAATACTAATAGCTTTAAAAAATATGAAAAATGAAAAGAGTCCAGGACCTAATGGGTTTACCGCAGAATTCTTTAAAAAAAAAAAATTTGAGAGACTTGAATAAATATTTATTAGGATCATTGAATTATGCATATCAGACAGATAATCTTTCTATAACTCAAAAACAAGGTATTATTACATGCATTCCCAAGGGAAATAAGCCTAAACAATTTTTAAAAAATTGGAGGCCAATTTCATTGTTAAATGTTTCATATAAAATTGCATCAGCTGCACAAAGAATAAAATTGGTGTTGCCTATTATAATTAGCGAAGAACAAAAAGGTTTCATGTCAGGACGATATATAGGTGAGGTAACAAGACTAATATATGATATCATGGAGTATACAGAAAATCGACAAATTCCTGGCTTATTATTAAAAAGGCATTTGATTCTGTAGACTGGGGATTTATTTCTAATATTCTGAAATATTTTGGTTTTGGTCCTTCAACACAAAAACGGATTTCAATTTTTCATAAAGATTCTGAATCTACTGTTCTTGTTAATGGTTTTGCTTCATCTTTTTTTTAAATTAGGAAGAGGTTGCCGTCAAGGGGATCCGATATCTCCATATATATTTCTCATTTGTGGTGAGATCCTTAATAGGATGCTAAAAACTAAAAATAATATAAAAGGTTTAACAATTGGAAATATAGAATTTTTATTAACTCAACTTGCAGACGACACAACAGTAATTTTAGATGGAACAGAAAAAAGCCTCTATGGAGTTCTAAATGTATTGGAGATTTATGCGAGATTTTCGGGCCTTAAAGTTAATGTGGAGAAAACTAAGTTAATATGGATAGGTTCTAAGAAGAGGAGTAGATACAAATTATGTAAAGAATGGAAATTTGATTGGACATACACGTTTGATTTATTAGGTATAAAATTTGATATTGACTTAGAAAATATAAACTCAATAAAGAATCTGTTAAAAATTTGGTCTAGTAGAACTTTAACACCATTAGGGAGAAATATAATATTAAAGAGTCTTATTTTACCAAAATTAAATCATCTAATTTCAACCCTTCCTAATCCACCAGATGACGATATTCAACTACTACAGAGACATTTTTTTTTCTTTCATATGGAATGGGAAACTTGATAAAATTAAGCGTATTCAAATGTCAAAAAATATGAAAGATGGTGGTATTAAAGTTACAATAGTCAAAGAATTTATTAAAGCACAAAAAATTGCTTGAATTAGAAGATTAGTTATCACCGACTCTAAATGGAAGGGATTGATTATTCATGAGTATAAATGTTTAGCTAATATAATGGATTTTGACTCTGAAGAAATAGGAAAACACTGTCAATATATTTATAATTATTTTTGGAAAGAAATATTAACAGCATGGGGAACATATCTTAAAAAATGCAAATCAAACTCAGTATTTGAAGAGATACTGTCAGAATATATCTGGAATAATAATGACATAAAAATAAATGGAAATTCAATATTCTATAGAGATTGGTTTGAGGGAGGGATAAAATTTATTAATGATTTAGTTAACGAGAGAGGTATTTTGTTTTACTTATAATGAATTTAAACAAGTTTTTAATATCAATACTAATTTTTTAACTTACCAAGGTGTAATTAATGCGGTAAAACAATATTTTAAATTGTGTAAAGTTGAACTGAAAAATAAATTGCCGTTTCCCATATTACCATATAATATTAGAAAGTTAAATATAACAGTTAGAGGAAGTAAACATTACTATAATATTTGACTAAATTCGTCATTCTCAAAATCGGCATACAATTTAAAATGGGAAAACATTTTTAATTGTATTTTTTCAGATTCTGATTAGAAAATAATAAATATAATTCCTTTATGCTGTACTGATAGTAGTGAATTGCGCTGGTTTCGGTTTAAAATAATTCATAATATACTTCCTGTTAATACCTTCTTATATAAAATTGGTTATATTTCTTGTCCGAAGTGTAATTTTTGTAATTTAGAACTTGGTACAATTACCCATTTATTTTGGGAATGCACTTTAGTCAACTCAATTTGGAATGATATTCAGAACTGGATTAATGTAAAAACGGGTAGCAATATTAAATTTAATAAAGAAAATGTAATTTTTAGCTTTAAAACTAGAAATAATGATCCCATTAATGCCATTGTACTCGTTACAAAACATGTAATATTTAAAAGTCATTTTAATGCATATGTACCCAGTTTGAAATGGATCCATAAAGAGTTGACGGAGTACTATTATGTTACAAAAGCAGCGGCTTTTTCCGCGTGCAACTATGATAAATTCACCAAATTTTGGTCAATTTGTCACAATATATTTAAAACCTAGATTGTATTTCTTCTCTTCTTTTTTTGATACTTATTATGTCCTTAGTCTCCTTTTGATTTTTTCATACATGTATGTCTGATTGTCAATCACATATATTCGATCTTAGCTAAATATCTCCTTTGCTACTTCGTTTTTTTTTCCATGTGCATCTTTTTATCATATGTACTGTATACATCTGTGTGTGGATATCATGTCAATAAAAATGGGAATAATAAATTAATTTTTTTTAAATTAAGTCAGTGAAAATGTCGATCGAGCTGTCATATGCTACGTAGTGTTCATATGTTACTTAGTAGTGTTCATGTTACGTAGTAGTGTTCATATGTTACTTAGTAGTGTTCATATGTTACGTAGTATTGTTCACTTCAACTGAACGTCGCAAATTTCGATTGGTGTCCTCTGAAGATTTTCCAATAAAAATATTGTCGGAAAGCCTCCATTATGCAGCTTTGAGACTGTAACTTCAAACTATCGGGAATTTTCTCCAAGAGCTGATTTTCATATTACTACGATACCCCTCGTTTATTGGTTGTCCGTACCTTTTGTTAAGTACTTTTTTAAATTTTCTAAACCAAAATGCGAGTTCCTCTAGCATATACCTTAGTAATGGTACATTACTCTGTAGACAATACCGAGTTTCTGTTAAAATGAGAGATACAAATAATTAATTTCTGGAATGTAGAATGTAATAGGAAACGGTTGCTTTTAAAAAGAAATGATAGTGATTTTTTTTTTTAATCCGGATATTTGGTATCAATTCCGGATACGGGACGAATTTGTAAGAATATGTATGTATTCATACACCTTGGGCCATTGGAATCATCCAAAGATACAGTATAAAACAAAATCAACCATAAAACAAAACTAAAAAATAAAATTTGTATAATGTTGGTTCATTATCTTTAATTACTTATTCACCAATTTTTTTTTACGGTGTTGACCAGCTATCGGACCCCTTTACGGACAAAAATTGATAAAAATGATAAAATCCTATGTAAAGATCAATGCGTGATTAAATATATTCACCTGAGCTCAGCAATAAGACATGATTATAAAACATCATACTTTAAAAACCTTGTTTCTACAAAGGTACTACTATACAAAGTGACACATTCTGGGGAAAATGGTCCATATACATACATACATACATACATATATATATATATATATATATATATATATATATATGGACCATTTCCCACAGAATGTGTCACTTTGTATAGTAGTACCTTTGTAAAAACTATGTTTTTATTAAATATATTCACACACACACGCACGCACGCACCCACGGACATAATTGCTATAAAACAGTTTATAATGTTTGTAATCAATTCTAATCATATTAAAACAATTTACAAAAATAATTATAAACAATATTTCTCACTGTCGGAGTATAAAACAAGATCGCCTTGCAAATGTGGAGGGATTGGCCCTTCCAGCTACTGCTTCCGACGGCTATGTAAATAATCGTTTTACTATTAGTATTTTCTGATGTACATAAGATTAATAAAGAGAAACATTTTATAACATGTTGGTGCCCAGTCAGTTACAGCATTTTGTGTTCTATATACCAGAAAATCTGATATATAATTGTAAACTATTCACCAGAAACCTGTCTCGCATGTGTATCTCAATTTGTGATCCAGCTAAACGTATTTGTTACGTACTAGTATGTCACATTTAACATTTTACAGCGTATTTATGTCCAAATGTCCGTCTAGCTCTCTTACAGTCAGAGTACTCAGGCTAATTTAACGGATGGTAAATATTTAACATTGGTATATTTAAAATAATATTTATCCAATTATATTTAATTCTAATGTTATTAGCAAAACAAAATACTTTCCTATATCGCTATCACTTATAGATAATATACACGAGCGTCCGCAGTGTTGCAATGATCAACAGTAGTGATGAATTGTACTTGTAGAATGTAGGAAAATCCATTTTATAACGTTTTAAAACTTTACCGCGAGAGTTTTGCGACATGGATTTCAATTAATCAAACTAATTTTTCGGTGTCCTCCCATTTTGCCTACAAACCCACTTTGCCTACACCCATTTTGCCTACAACCCAGTTTGCCTACACTCAGTATGAAAAGATGGTATCCCCAGTTAAAAGTGGAACATTCCATGTATGGTCCCTATGTATAAAATATCATGATAAAATAATATGACAAACACATATTTTATTATAAAAACGGTTAACATTACACAACAAAAACGATTAAACTATTAAAATGACCCAGAAATGTTAAACAAATATTTTGTGCAAAGTTCAAAGTCATATTTACAACTGCAATTTTAGCAAGTGGCTGGCAGCGTCTAAAAACTCTAAAGGAGTTTTGCGGCCTTGTTGAAGTTGATTCTTCAGCCTCATAAGGCGTGCATCAATATCACGATACACCCGCTTTCGTGGTACTGGAGCTGCCCCATGGTCAAGTTGGATCAATGTCCTTCTGGTTTTCTCTTCAACGTCCTTCAGTTTATTTATGAACTCATAAATGTTAGGGTGAGCATTTGTAAGAGAACGGTTCAGCTTGGAATGCCACCCTTCAAGGTGGTTATTGGTTCTAGGACCAATGTTGCCATGCTGGTTCCACATAGCTACCTTGAACAAGGAGTCATCATCAACCCACGTTGTTGTCACATAGTCTGTAAATTCAGTTACATGGGGCAGGTGATCAGGTTGCTCATTCATAATGTCTATCCACACATCTTGAACATGATCGATAGGCAGCAAAGGCAAACTGGCGGCACGTCTAACTAGAGTTTGTACCCCTTGATCAGTACGATACAGTCTCATAAGTCCAAGCCCCTGAACTTTTCGCAGCATGCACTGACTGAAATGAAACAAACAACCACGTGTGTCGGCATCTGGGAAAATCTCCTCGATTGCTTAGATTGCTGCAATCTCAAAGTCAGTCTGTACAACTTCAGGTGACAAGTCAAACCCGGTCTTTTCCTCAACCACAGAGCTCAGCTGGTTAAACAATCTCACATATGTTGCCCTTGTTCTGTTCGGCATTAGGGCAAATGTAACAGGAACCATCGTAGCACCAGATAAACAGTGAATCGAATACAGCTGATCCCACAAACCAGGACACGCATAAAACGTACCATCCATAAATAGGGTTTCAGCTTCCTGCATTCTAACAAGCATTTCATCGGTTGCAAATACAAGTAATTTGTCGTCATCGCCATCATTTATTGCCAGGAAACGTTTGTTATTTTTCGTTTCGACCCAATAATCACGTAGATCTACCTCCAACCGACTTGTTGGAAGTTTGGGCAACGTCTTACGTCTGTGACGGTATAGACCGGAGTCAAGACTACTGAATGACGGTACGATAGCTGCCTGTTCATCGGTTAACATACCAACCTCCTCATTGTATATCTCTTGTACTGAGAGCAACTCATTCTGAACACGAGTCCTGAGTGTTCTCATTAATCGTACAGCATCCGGATCTTCGATCTGAGGATGACTGTGTACAGACACAGACTTCATATAGTCGTCTACTGTATTGAGCCTACCATTGCACCCAGATACTACACATTTCCAATGTGTAGAAGACTGGCGACGGACATTCAATCGGTATCCGAAACCTGCATATAAGACTTGTTGGCCACCTTTTTGTGACGTTATAAATGCAACTCTCTGTAACCCAGCCATAGTGCAACGATATAGCAACCTATTTTGCACATGCAGCTCAATATATACATATATATGTTTTGGAAGCCATTTCTGATAATCCTTATGTTTATATGAACATTTAACTTTAATCCTATATCAAAGAATCATGGATGCCATTTAACACTTTGATCACATATTAAGGATCGCAGTATGGGATCATTGGACTAATACTAATCACAATAAAGAGCGTGAAATCACCTTTGCGCCACTAAGCCCCAATTACATTACTTCTGTTAATTGTAATCTTAATTGTTTATATAATACAATGTTACCCAATGTTTTTATGTTGGTTTGAGACAAAAAGTAATAGGGATTGTCCCACTATTAACTGGGGATGTCACGTTGTCATACTGTAGGCAAAGTGAGTGTAGGCATACTGGGTTGTAGGCAAAATGGGTGTAGGCAAAGTGGGTTGTAGGCAGAATGAGAGGGAACCAATTTTTCCGTGCCTGCATATGCCTGACAATACCTATAATTTATTATGTGCCAACATGAATTATTCTCACCCACCCTCCCACCTAGGACAATTCCTGCAAACCCCCCCCCCCCCCCACCACCACCACCACCACCCCCCCCCCCCCCCCCCCCCCCCCCCCCCCCCCCCCCCCCAACAAAACAAAACTTTATTACATGCTGTTACCGTTTTTTTTATTGCAAACACTCAAGTATTATCAGTCAAACATGTACACATTTAATGGTTTTGGCATGGTGGATATATGATAGAAAGTTGTAAGAACGGTAGGGAGTAGCCTACATGGTTGGGGAAAACCCACGATTTGAACATTATTTTGTTCTTTGTTTTTTTCCTTCCATTTTATGTTTTAACCACCAACTGCGGAATTTCGTAGATTTTTATTATTTACTTTAATTTTTAGCCGTTCTGTGCTTCAGTCACATACATGCTCACAATTAGGTCGGGAATAATAGAGTGGATATACCGATTGGTGCGTTACGACAATACAAATTTAGAAACTGGAATGGTGTATAGTGCACAAGCGCCACCTGTCGTAAAGTCTCTGATACATCCCTATAAACAACCCAAATTGATGAGATCGGTGTCGAGAACAGTGTACTTGAACCATAATGGATAAAAAGCAGAAATTCAAGTTAAAATGACTATTACAAGATAAAACAGTCGTCATTGTATGGTGACGTAGCCTAGTGGTTACAGCGCTCGGTTGATGCGCAGTCGGTTTGGGATCGGTCGTCGTGCATATAAAAGATCACTTACTGCTAATGGGAAAATGTAGCGGGTTTCCTCTCTAAGACTATATGTTAAAATTAACAAATGTTTGATACCCCAAATATAAATTAATGTGCTTTAGTGGTGTCGTTAAACAAAACAAGCTTTAACTTTCATTGTATGCCGTTTTCCCCCAAGCCTAGCTAGATGTGGTAAACCTACCGACCGACCGACAGACATACAAACAGTTACAGACAGCAGACAGACAGACCAACCAACAGAGAGACAAACCGACCAACAGACAAACATACAGACAGACAGAGAACATTTAGGAAATAAATCAAGTCGTGGCTACATCTTCTTAATTTTTATGATTTAGCGATTTAATATTGCAAGCAATACATTTGGCTAATTTTACATCTGTTGTGATAATGTAGCAGTCGGTATTTTGTGTGAAGCTTGGTTCAACAAAGTTCACAACACCAGCTACGGGTTAGGGCATCATCTTTTATTCATGTAAACATAATACACAAGACACACCCATATGAATTACACGTAGGCATTGTGTTGATAACAACTGGGGAAACCTTTAAATTAAACTTCTACTATTTCTCTCTTATCTGAACTTGTTTCTTCAAATACTAAATAATTCTGTCCTGTCTTGTCAGTCCAAAGAAAGCATGCAGATACATGTGAGTGTTAATTATCCAATGGGAGAGAAAGAGACAAGGGTCAAAGTTTAAAGATAGCTTGGGTGTTTGTATTGTAGCTATGGCTACCAAAAGAGCTCACACTGACTGCACTGATGTGGTCACGCGTGATTGACCAGCATACACGAACATATCACAGGTACAGGGCAATACTAGAAAAAGGTGATAAAATGTTAATTATAGTGATATGTTGTTCAACCTGTAGTTGTTACAGCCTGAAAATAAACATTAATGAAATACATACTAAATACCATACTTAAAGGTACATACTCCTCTAAGAACCTGAAATTAAACATTAATTACATAAAACCTATATGCTTAAAATACACGTGTACTACATACTTCCCCCCACCGTGAAATGATGTCCTCATCATTTACCTAAAATATGCTGAAGAAGTGCATCATGTACCACAGTTTCATTGGGAAGTAGACCCTGGGAAATAAGTGAAGTTACATAATCAGCTCTAGCAACCCAGTCTTGCTGAACTGTTGCTGACATAACATAGTCTTCACTTGTCATCCACCTTGGTTTCCGCCGGTCTCGGTTTGATCTCCTTGGAGCTGGAGAAGGTGGTGAAAGTGAATGTCGAGACGTCTCATCAAGCTCAACTGGATCTGGTTCTGGGAGTTCATCCAAAACATCAGTCGGATTGACGGTCTTCAGGGAAGTCTGGTCAGAGATATTTGGGTTTGAAGAAAGTTCTTCCTGTTCATCCTCTGAACTATTCTCATCAAATCCTTCTTCAGTATCCTGTTCTACCTCATCATCATCATCATCTTCCTTATGATCATCATTATCATTATCCTCAGATGGCCCATCAGCTGAATGAGCAGCTGAATCTGACGGATATCCTGATGAAGCAACAGGTATCAGAATAAATTCTTCATCTTCACTCTCTGACCCCGAAAAATGGGTTTGACGTCGTTGTCGTGTCCTTGGAACAGGTGTCGGATTCTGGATGTTCCGTCGTGGCTTAGGTGTAGGTAAGTCGTGACCTAAGATAGCACCTATGGGAAGTAAAAGATTACGATGTAATGTCCTTTTCCTCCCCTCCCCATTCTCTTTACCAACAACAAAAACTGGAATTGAAGGATTGGGTTGGTCAAGGATAACATATACATCGTCTTCCCACTTATCTGCCAACTTATGTCTCCCGTCAAAAGCTACAACTTTAACCAAAACCCTATCAGCTATGGATAAAATAGCAGCTCTGGCTTTATGGTCATAGTACTTCTTTTGACGGGACTGTGACCTCTTGACTTGTTCCGCAGCTAGGTTATAGGCACTCTTCAATCTGTTCTGTAGTGACTTGGTGTACTTCAATACCGACCTTGGCTTGCTTGGTTCAATGTCAAGTCCAAAAGCTAAGTCAACAGGAAGTCTTGGATGCCTGCCAAACATAAGAAAATATGGAGACCAACCAGTGGTTTCATGTCGGGTACAATTGTAAGCATGTACCAGTGGTCCAATATGAGTTTTCCAGTCTTTCTTGGAGTTGGAATCCAAAGTTCCTAGCATATCACAAAGTGTCCTGTTGAACCGTTCGCACATGCCATTGCCCATTGGATGGTAAGGTGTCGTAGATGACTTGTCGATGTTCAACAGGTTACACAGTTCCGTCATAAGTTTTCCAACAAAATTGGCTCCCTTGTCCGAGTGAATTCTCTTTGGAAGGCCGTAGTGGACAACAAAGTTATTGAAAAACAATTCAGCAGTAGTCTTTGCTGACATGTTCTTACTCGGATAAGCCTGTGCATACCGGGTAAAATGGTCTGTCACAACAAGTACATACTGTTGACCTCCTTTGGATGGCTCAAGAGCAAGAAAATCCATGCAGACGAGTTCAAGTGGTTGTGATGTCTCAATACTTACCAGTGGTGCTCTTGATGCAGTTGATGTCTTGCGCTTCACACATCGATCACATGACTCTATATGGTTCTGGACATCTTTCGTCATACCAGGCCAGTAAAATCTCTCCTTTAACAGTGAAAGTGTCCGATCCCTTCCTGGATGACCAACATTGTTGTGAAGACTGTATAATGCTGAGGATCGACTTGCAGAAGGTAACACCAACTGTGCAACTTCATTACCATCATGTTTGGTAATCCTATATAACACTCCATGTCTCAACTGGAAATGGCTGAAGTTCTTCAAGAGTGCTGTTATTTCTCCATTTCCAATATACTGGGTTCTGTCGGGTCTGGTGTTGTTCTGCAGATTTGTAACGACTACTTTCAGATCTGGATCTCTATTTTGTGACTGTATCCATTCGTTGGCATTCATGGTACACCTTTCATCGGTTAATTCCACATCGTGTGTATCAACAACAGCTTCTGACAAACACAAGCTCTCTACATGGTTGGATACATGGACCAAATTGCAGATAGCAGTCACGGATTCCAGGGGTATCTGCTCCATCTGTATTCCATCCTGGTCATTGGGCAACCTAGACAGAACATCTGCATCTGTATTAGCTCTGCCAGGTCTGTACTCAACTGAAAAGTTGTAACAAGCTAAAGAAGCTAACCACCGATGACCTGTAGCATCAAGACGAGCACTTGTCAAAACATAGGTTAACGGGTTATTGTCAGTCATGACCACAAAGTTATGACCATACAAATAATCGTGGAATTTCTCAGAAATTGACCACTTTAGACACAAAAATTCCAACTTATGGGCAGAATAATTCTTTTCAGAAGAATTCAAACCCCTGCTGGCATAAGAAATAACCCTCATCTTACCATCTTGTTTCTGATATAGAATGGCACCAAGTCCATGGTTGCTAGCATCAGTATGCAATTCAAACGGCATGGAATAATCTGGATAGCCCAAAACAGGTGGTGTTGATAAACAGGTTATCAAAGTCCTGAAAGCTTCATCTTGTTGAGAGCCCCATGTCCACGTGGTGCTATGTACGGGCTTCTTGTGTCTGTATTTCCTGGATGCAGTCTTGGGCATCAGCTGTGATAAAGGTCTGGCTATTTTGGAAAAATCCTTGACAAACTTCCGGTAATAACCAGCAAACCCAAGAAACTGTCGTACCTGTTCTGGTGTAGTGGGTGTTGGCCAGTGTTGAATCTTCTCTATCTTTGCTGGGTCTGCTTCAATACCTTGAGCAGAAACGACATGACCAACATACTTTACCTTGCGTTTGAAGAACTTACACTTCTTCGGAGCTAGTTTCAGGCCACATTCAGTAAGTCGCTTGAATACTTGCTGTAGTCTCTCTGTATGCTCCTCAAAAGACTTTGAGAAAATTATCAAATCATCAATATACACCAGACAGATATTCAGATTTAGTCCTTCCAAACACTGTTCCATCAAACGTTGGTAGGTAGCAGGTGCATTTGACAATCCGAATGGCATTCTGTTGTATTCGAAGAAACCTAAAGGCCCGACTGTAAATGCTGTTCTTTTCTTGTGGTTTTCTTCAAGTTCCACCTGGTGATATCCACTCTTCATGTCTAAAACTGAAAAATAAGTGTTACCACCTAAGCAGTCAAGTAACTCTTCAATTCGAGGAAGTGCATAAGAGTCCTTGATGGTTCGGCTGTTGAGCTGGCGGTAGTCTATGCACATCCGAAGAGAACCATCTTTCTTCTTAGCAAGAACAACGTTGGATGCCCAGGGGCTATGTGAAGGTCGGATCACCCCTGCAGAAAGAAGATCTCTAAGATGACTTCGGACTTCTTCATACATTGCCGGTGGAATACGTCGATGTCGTTGCTTAAATGGTAAGTCGTAGTCCAAGTTAATTTGGTGCTTCACCTGGGTTGTGTGACCAAGATCACTGTCACTCTTCGAAAACAAATCCTGGTACTTCAGAATGACATCAACTCCTTCTTGTACTTGTTCTGTGGAAAGATCGTCAGTGTCAACTTCAACCTGCTCCAAGATACTTTGCGAATCCATTGATTCACCAACCGGCAAATCATGAATAGTAACAGGCTGAAGTTCACACAGAAAAGCTTTGGGAGCAACAACAACAGTGTGGGTGGTGACATTGGATACATGAACCTCAACTTCATCTACATTTGTACAGTTGTAACTCACTACAGTTGGTGTGATGTCCAAATTACCTGTCAAAGTTGAACGTGGGGTTGATTGAAGTATGGCACAAACTCGATGATAATCAATATGTCTGCTCAACTGTCCTTTGATCACTGCAGTGCTGTTACCAGGTATAATGATGTTCTGCAACTCGGCACTCCTGACTAAAGCTAATCGTCCATCATTCTTGATCAGTTCCCTCTCCTGTAGCACAATACTTCTGAAAGCTATATACCATGGTGTGTGTAAATCTGCTTTCTGTAAGAATCTGGTCCCATTTGTCGTTCTGCAGTCATCCAAGAAACGAGATAAGATATTCGTACCTAGAAGAACTGGAACTATTGCGTTGTACCTTGTGTCAGGAACGACTAGGAGTAAACAACACTTTCCTTGATCATCTATTCCACAGCCTGATAATGAAATGTGAACTTTCACAAATCCTGAATATGGTAAGAAATCACCACCAGCACTTTCAATATTCAACAAGTTATCCAAAGGCTCTAGAGGTATGTGTGACAGGTTTTGATCATAAAACGATTTAGACATGATTGAAACATTAGCACCAGTGTCCAACAAAGCACAAACAGAAATATTCTCCACCTGAATATATACTTCATTGGGATCACCAACTAAACCGTCAGGAATCTCCGTGGGGCGCTGACATTCACCTATGGAAGCCCCCTTCCCATAGGCCTGTGATAGTTTAAAGGACGTCTGCGATGATCCAATCTAACACGACATCCATAAGATAAATGGCCGGGATAGCCACATCTCCAACAAACAGGTTCAGTATCAGAGGCAGGATGATCAATCTGAGTTGTCAGTGTTTCCCGTTGAGCTGATGCAGCACGTTGATGATGTTCATCCATGTTCTGTTGGAATCTTCCAAAGGATCTGTCACCTCTACCAGAAAAATCAGTTGACAAATTTTGAAAACCTTGTCCACGGACACGATAATTACTTCTGCCTGTGAAATGGCCACGATTTTCATCACGTGATGACCTCTGATGAAACGGAGCAGCTGTATGTTGACAAACTTGTCCCATGACCCACTGCTGATTCTGTTTCATGTCGGATATCTCGGTGCGCATGTCTCGGATCATAGACTTCAGTTCTGAAACTTCTGAATGTGTGCCATCAGGAGTCGCAGCCATCTTTACTGATGCAGATCTGGTGTTACCCTTTGCTCTCTGTGCCTTGCTTCTATCTAAATCAAACTCAACCTCACGCAAGCAAAGTCTCAACTCATCAAAATCATGAAGAGTCTCATACTTAAAACCTGCTAAACTTTTCAATGATGGATTAAGTCCATCCCACAATCTTGTTATCAACATTTCGTTCTGTTCATAAGAGGAAATGGATTTCTGTTTTGACAACTGAAATAGAAGACGTTCCAGTCGTCTACTCCAAGCAGCGACATCCTCACCCTCACCTTGACTGGAGCTGTAGAATTCGGAAAGAAGAGAAGAAGTACATCTAAGTGTCCCAAAAGCACTTTTCATCTTTCCAAGAAGTTCAGACATGGATGCCTTGGTACCAAGCTTCATCGCCATCATTGCAGCTTCTCCTTTCAGTGACTTCCTTACAGATTGCAAGGTCTGTTCATAGGAATGAGTCCTAGCTTCAATGAGACAATCCACCTCGTATCTCCAGATGTCATATTCAGCATCTTTTCCTGGCTCACCACTAAACAACGGGAGTCTAGGAAAAGACTGGTATGCAACAGGTCCAGGTTTGGTAGTTGAATCAAAGAAATATTTCTCAGTAGATCCTTCCTGTTCCCTCTTGGGTTTATATTGATGTGCTGTCTCGGATAACCATTCTTTAAAATCCTCAGGATTATCGTCTTTTGGAGACATTCCCATTTTCCGAAACAAAGCACTCATATTCTCTAACTCTTCTGAACTCAATTCCATTATGATTACCAGCCAAGTTATATAGAATACAAAAACAAATACTAAGTTTCTGGACAAACAGCAGACAGTAAGTATAGTCAACTCCAGAAAATATCACCAGATAATTCAACATGTTCATGTTCATAAAACAATGTGAAAAATACAAACAAAATAATTGACTAAGTTCAATTCCACAAAGTATGAAGTAAGTAGATTAAATAAACGAGTGCAACCTATTAACAGCAAAGTACAAAAGCAATATGGCTGAAAATCACACTGAAATCAAAGTAATTTTTGAAAACAAATTAATTATTTCTCAATGCATAAAGTACAACTCATGTGTGGCTGGTTTCGACTCTAAGTCCCCAGTCAATTGCTGAAAAGTAATGCAATCAATAAATTAAAACGTGATAATGTAAATTATCAACAATGCTTAATTTTTAAATCTAATTGATACGTGTAGCTATATTCAATTGCAATCCTGAAATAAAATATTAGAAACAAATCCAAAAAAGAAAATGTTAAGTACAGATCACATTGTATGAAGTTACAACTGAAAGTACAGTTATAAAAGGGAAGTTCACAACAGGAAGTTTCAGACCGGAAGCGGAAGTAGAAACCAAGGTAAACAAAGGTTTGAGAATAGACAGGAATGAGAGGTTAGTTGTGCTAAGTCATGTCTTCAGTCCCGTCAACTGTCAAATTCCTACTGCAATTTAACAAGGTAAGTTAAATTACTCTTTATGTATAGATACAATATAGATAACCGTTTAGTTAATTTAGTTAATTTACGTAGGCTACCTAAATAGGATTTAAGCGTTTTATTTTAATCAATCACCTGACACTTATTCTGCCATTTGATAATTTAAACCATTACAAAGGAAATCTATGTTAGAAAATGTATATCCAACATTTATAAAAAAAAATGAATGTAGAAAATCTGAATGCAACAACAATATACACTCAGTGGGTTTAAATTTCTGTACAGTAAGGGCAAAAAACTCAACACAATTTAAATTAGCTGTAGTACTGGTACACAAGGTTCAAAACAAAAAAACAAAAAAAAACAAAAAAAACAACATTGGAATTTAAAAAAAAAATGAAAATAATTTACAATGTAAAACTCAAAAATGAGTAGAAAAATACAATGAAATAAATTACATTACTGTAGTTCTAGAGCTCTAGGAAAAAATGGGAAAAATACACAAGAGTGAAAGGATAAATAAATAAAATGCACTTACATATCCTTTCCGAATGATGAAAAAAAAATACAGTACTGATAACACGGGCGCAAGAGTCACATTAATCAGTCTGGTACCACAATAGTTCTGTAGAAACACATTCTTGAAAGTTCTGCACAGAAACAAACGTTGGTTTTCAGTTGTCCAAGATCCCACAGTTTTAGATGAACGTTGTCCCTACGTCGGCTCCAAATGTAGCAGTCGGTATTTTGTGTGAAGCTTGGTTCAACAAAGTTCACAACACCAGCTACGGGTTAGGGCATCATCTTTTATTCATGTAAACATAATACACAAGACACACCCATATGAATTACACGTAGGCATTGTGTTGATAACAACTGGGGAAACCTTTAAATTAAACTTCTACTATTTCTCTCTTATCTGAACTTGTTTCTTCAAATACTAAATAATTCTGTCCTGTCTTGTCAGTCCAAAGAAAGCATGCAGATACATGTGAGTGTTAATTATCCAATGGGAGAGAAAGAGACAAGGGTCAAAGTTTAAAGATAGCTTGGGTGTTTGTATTGTAGCTATGGCTACCAAAAGAGCTCACACTGACTGCACTGATGTGGTCACGCGTGATTGACCAGCATACACGAACATATCACAGGTACAGGGCAATACTAGAAAAAGGTGATAAAATGTTAATTATAGTGATATGTTGTTCAACCTGTAGTTGTTACAGCCTGAAAATAAACATTAATGAAATACATACTAAATACCATACTTAAAGGTACATACTCCTCTAAGAACCTGAAATTAAACATTAATTACATAAAACCTATATGCTTAAAATACACGTGTACTACAATAACTAGAGTTGGTGGTGCATAAATAACTTGGGATGGAGAGAGAGAGAGAGAGAGAGAGAGAGAGAGAGAGAGAGAGAGAGAGAGAGAGAGAGAGAGAGAGAGAGAGAGAGAGGCGCACATAAACAGGCACACCCACCCATGTCTCTATACATACTGATACAAGCGTTTACATACACGCACGCACGTGCGCACACTCGCAGACAAACACGCGTGGTCAGAGAGATAAATAGAGAGACAGACTGTATAGATAGACACACACACAAACACACACACACACACACAGAGAGAGAGAGAGAGAGAGAGAGAGAGAGAGAGAGAGAGAGAGAGAGAGAGAGAGAGAGAGAGAGAGAGAGGGTGTGGGTGTGTTAAAAAATCTACGATGGAATAGGTTTAAGAGTTGTGGGGAGGGGCCACTCGGCCAACACGTGATGCGAGTGCAGCCCATACGTCTGACGACCACACAGCTAACTCGAGGCGTGTCCACTTCTGCCCACCACTGTCCTTGCCATACATGCGCATCTGCATGTGGTCATTAGTACATTCATCTGGACAGCGGCGACAAACATGGCCAACGTGTATATCGCATGTGCGGGAGTTGCGCTGGTAAGTCTTTCATCCACACTTTTTGTTAGGCACGGATTCAGGGTGGGACTGATGGAGTACTCAGTAGGGGTGGAGGTGGTACGGGTGAGTGACGAAATTTCCTGAAATGTTGTGTTTTATTTTAAAAGGTATTTTATCTTGGACGCTGTAATCTCGTTTGTCCAAGATATACTTAAAGTTCGTTTTGTTTAACACACTGATTTAATAATAATCGGCTATTAAATATCAAACATTTGGTAATTCTGACATAGTCTTAGAGACGTATCCTGCTTCAGTGTTTCATCAATATCAAGGGTTCTTTTAGATGCACCATCCCAGAGACAGGCTAGCACATTCGACGGCCTTTGATATACCAGCTGTAGCGCACTAGCCTGATGGGTCTACCAACGGGTATCGATCCTAGACCGACCGCGCATCATGCGAACGCTTTACCACTGGGCTACGTCCCCTTACCACCGTTACCTCGAACTATTTTGTTCGACATAACAAAGTGACTATTATATAGAATACTATTGCTTCCTGGCTGTTCCCGTGTGCCTAATTGTTATCATTGTAATAATTCAATACAACTATGCATACTGGCCCTTAATCATAGGCGAGGGGATCGGGAGGATCGGACGACCCCTTCCCCGCTGAAACAGAGAGAGATCTTCCCTAAGGAGAAAAAGGATGCGAAATATCTATATAAAAGTTGGACCCCGTTCCACAAAGCGATCTTAGCACTTAGGTCGCCTTAAGTGCACAAAGTATCTTATGAAGTTAAGGTGTTCGCACCACGACTAGTATATCAAAGGCCATGGTATTTGCTATCCTGTCTGTGGGATGGTGCATATAAAATATCCCTTACTACTAATGGAAAAATACCGGCCTCGGTGTTGTCCTTGTT
Organism: Gigantopelta aegis; assembly: GCF_016097555.1. NCBI lineage: Eukaryota > Metazoa > Mollusca > Gastropoda > Neomphalida > Peltospiridae > Gigantopelta > Gigantopelta aegis. Next base: position 84,684,526 of record NC_054708.1, on the reverse strand, counting down.
AAGCCATCGGACATAAGGCTGGTAGGCACAGGGTTTGCAGCCCGGTACCGGCTCCCAGCCAGGGCGAATTTTAACGACTGAATGGGTAAGACCACTACACCCTCGTCTCTCTCACTAACCACTAACCCACTGTTCTGAACAGACAGCCCAGATAGCTGAGGTGTGTGCCCAGGACAGCGTGCTTGACCCTTAATTGGATATAAACACGAAAATAAGTTGAAATGAAAAATGGTAAAAACAAAATGGAAAAATGTAGCAGGTTTCCTCACTATGATTGTGAAAATGACCATATGTTTGACATCCAATAGCCGATGATTAATAAGTCCATGTGCTCTAGTGGTGTCGTTGAACAAAACAAACTTCTTTTTTAACAGAACAGACCTTTATTTCACTCAAAGCCACCATCCGGTGCCATCAGAGGAGTACATTATATAAATTATATATACATATACACGCATACGTTAAGTGACAAGTGTTTGTAACAAATACGTAAGACTAAAATGGGTTTTCAGGAGATAAAGTGGTTATTTATAATATTAATTAAAGTTAAAGTTCACAAAGTTTTTTAAGGATGCTGACACGTTTACTGTTGAACAGTTCTCTGAATTTAATTACATTTGGTCTAATAACATAGTATGGCTTTAGTAATAATTTTCGTTCCTTGTTGAATTTATCACAAATAAAAATATAATGAAACTCATCTCCGATATCACCTATATTACATAATGTACATGTTCTATCTTCTTTTCGAACACTGGACCACCTGCCCTTTTCAATTGGTAAGACATGATTTGATATACGAATTCGGAGAAAAGTAGTATAATTTTTCCTGTTAAGTATATTAAAGTAACTTTCAAATTCTATTTTCTCTTTAAAAAGCAGGTATGTAGAACATTTCCCTTATTCAGTTATACTGCTGTGCCAGTTCTGAGTATATTGGTCTTCTAGTCATTGCTTTATGGTTCGTTTTAGACATGGAACAGATGTAAAATGCTGTGCGTCCCATACATTATTATAACCGAGTCTGTAAAATATATCTTGCATATGTACAATCCATTTATATTCTGTGCCATATTGAATAAAGTCATAAAACATTAGTTTGTAAACACACAAGGATAATTTTGCACTTCTACCTGTTAAAAGTCTATCCCCTAAACAAACCATTCTGCAAAATACAATCAGGTAAAGGGTTTTTCTTCCAAATTCACAATATAACATATTTATAGGAGTATTCTTTCAAACTGGAGCTAGATATTTAAAACATTGAATATAAAGTTTTTCTATATTATTGAAATTGGCAAAACCCCATATCTCGCACCCATACAACAAAATATGGGTACAACAACTGAGTCGAACAATTGGATTCGGTATTCTATAGACAAACAAAATTCATTACATTTTCTTAATATATAAAACATAGTTTTCTGAGACTGTTCAAATAAGGTTTTCTGACATAAGTTAAATTTATTTGTTTTATGAAGCCAAATGCCAAGATATTTATATTCGTTAATATTTTCAAGCTGAACGTCGTCTATAAACCATTTACTTCTATAGTCCTTTTTGTTTCCACCGAATATCACCACTTTAGTTTTTGTTATGTTGATTTCAAGTTTCCAAGTTTTGCAATAGTCCTTGTATGCGTTTAATAGTTGAAGATCTTCAGATTCTCATGCTAGTAGGGCGGTATCATCAGCATACATCATAGTTAGTAAGTTAAGACCAAGATCAGAGTATATATCTTATGTGATACGCAGTAATTGACACACCTTCACACTTAGCTGCTTTCAAACAGTCCTCATTGCCATTTAAATATAAAGAAAATAAAAGTGGAGACAAATTTTCGCCTTGTCTAAAGCCAATCTTGCATTGAAAACATTTCGACAAGTAATCATCTTTTTTAACACAGGATTTTATGTTATTATACGTATTGTGAATTATTCTAAAAAGGTTTCCATCTATATTATTATTTAATAATTTGGACCACAATTCCACTTTCCAGATTTTTTCGAAAGCTTTTTTTTAAGTCAATAAACGCAAAGTAGAGCTTATTCTTTCTTCTTTCTAGTAGTTCTATAATTATGTCCTTTGTAAATGCATACCAAGACACCGCGATGCCATTCATCAGGAATACATCCATTGTTAATTATTAGTGAAAATAATCTTGATAGACAGAAGAAGAGATAATCACCTCCATATTTAATGTTTATAAAATATTCCATCTAGGCTACATGACTTTTTATTTGGAAGCATGGAGCATATATTGCTAACTAAATTGGGTGAAATACCAGTTTTTATCCGATCTTAGGGCATCAGCTTTAAATGCCGACACCTTGGCTTCCAAGCTTGATTTAAACTTATCATCAAAATTCGCGTTTGTTGTGTCGCTAAACACTTTGCAGAAATTATCAGCCATAGAATTAAAATGTCTACCGGATGAGTAATAACTTTCGTATCGACCACGAGGGACATTATTGAGCTACTTCTTTTTTTATTACGAAGTGTGGTTCATAAAGTCTTGTGGTCAACATCACAAGCTTCGTCTAAGAAATTATAAAAATCCCTTTCATATTTCAAATATGCGTTTTGGAGAGTCATACGAAATGCATCTTTTGCTTTTTTGTACAACCTAAACGTGTCGAATTGCATACCACGTGGTTTACCTTCAGCTAACCATAGACTTCTGCAATACGACATTTCTACATGACATTCTTTAACTCCATCAGACCAATATGGTTTCGAATGTTTGTTATATTTTGAACAAGGAATAGTTTCCTTGGCTGCTTGATTTAATACATTTATTATTTTATTGTAAAATTTAAGAATATCGGATGCTAATGCACTCTAGCTTGGGATATGTATTGGCCATAACATGTGTTCCAGACATAACACTCTGACAGTTCCAACACATAATGTTAATCATCAACTGAGCCATTTTCATTGCTATTGTTAAACTGATTTAAAAACGTTTGCTTGGAAAGCCACGGTTTGACATAGATGCCATAGGGCCAAAACATCCACTCTCAATTATGTCTCGGTGTTCGTATAGCACATTAACTTGTGCTGAGGCTGTTTTTCTGTTATCCCTATAGAAAATCTCAAAAAGGTTAGTTTAACACCACTTTCACTTTAAAAATCCCTACGGCCAGCCTCAGTTGACTTTTTGTCAATTCCACCAACATAAAAACGAGCCACTTTGTGCTTTGAAACACCACAGAATATTGACTGTTTAGATAAAGTAGCACCACACTGGTCTGTAGGTGCCCACACACTAATGTTGCTGTTGCCATGAGGACAAGAACCGTTAGATAAGTCACACTGGGTGTGGTGTGTCACAGTGGGCCGATCACGCTGGGTTCGATGTGTCGCAGGGGACAAGTCACGCTGGGTGTGGTATGTCACGGTGGACCGATCACATTGGGTGTGGTGTGTCCAGGGGGACAGGTCACGATCCGAGATTTATGTCTCGGTGGCCGGCTCATGGACATTATTAGTGTTTGCGGAGGTGTCGCGTTGGGGTAAATGCAACTCGCGCTCCTGGCGGACAGTACCGTTACCTGAATTTGTATTGAGGGCTGATGAATCCAGTACAGTCGATTCACTCACGCTATGGGACGCCAGTAACGTGCTACACTCAGTGTGTGTATTTCAGGTCATTCACGTCACTCGCGGTTGAATCGCATGTATTGAATGTTTCTGTTAATATGTTACGTATTATTGCCTCTCGGTAACTTTTCTTCGCCGAAACATTTTTTATTTCTTTTTTCCAATAAACACGCGTTTCCGCATATCAGTCGTTGAGGTTGTTACTGACTTTATTAAATTTGTCATCTCATCCAAATTTTCTTCTATGTCTTTCACTTTTGTGTTCGTTATCTGAACTTTCGATTTGATTGATGAAACTCCCATACTTTTTTCGTCGTCTAGACGAGAAATATTAAGACAAACCATTATCAACTTTCTGCTTAAGATAGTTGAAATCTTTCTGCAAATGATCATGTGAAATTAAAAAATGTCCTGATGTTTGTTCTAATTTCTTTAAAGAAACAACTGCACACTTTAAATCATAAAAATTAATGCTTGGATGTGAGATTTCATATCAGTACTGTTTTTGTCAGTGTCAGACCTGAGATTTTTATTTTGTTCATAAACCTTTTTAAATTCTCCCAGAGTTTGTTTTAACATAGTTTTATGATCTATTGACTGTTTCTCCAGCTTTTGTTGAAAAGTAATTACTGTTTCCTTTAACTGTTGATTTTCATTTTGTAATTGTACATACAGTTCTTTTCGGTTATTTAATTGTTGTCGCAAGTCCGACAGTTTTAAGATTAGAATGTTGCTTGGCTTGCTCTTCTATTTTGTTTCGAGAAGAGTCGATGTCTTGAATCAGTTCACCTCGAAGCGTAATCAGGTCGCGTTCAATACCAGCAAGCGATTCACGGAACACAATGCCCGATGTGTTGCTCTGAACCTCGACACTGCTCACCGTCTGTTGTAAGGGTTTGACGTTTGGATACGTTTATTACATCAAACAAATCTTCGTTCATGTCTCCCCGTGAGATGGAAATAGTATAAAACAATCTTTTGCGAGTTTTTAAATCATGCTTTCGCCTGTTCTTGTTCGCGCCTCATATCTTCTTTTTAACTGAGCCGTTTTGTACTCAATCTGTTCACTGTTTTTGCACAATTTTAACAATTCATGGCGCAGAATTTCTAATTCATTTTTATCATTTTCGACAATTTCAATAAGGCGATCAGTAAACACATCTTTAGGTAGACATGGCAAGTCACTGAAGATAAACTGTAGCAGATCAGAGCATTTGTTTTCGTACTTGACTATGCAAACATTGATTTGTTTGAAAATCAGTTGTGTCGACAATGGGGTATGTCATGTTACCCTCAGAAGGGCTCGCAAGTCCATCCATATAATTGTACGAAAAGTCATCAAAAATGGCGTTGGGGGTTCAACATTAACTACCGGTATATCCATACCTGATGGGTTAACTCTTCGAGTAGTGTGGGTATGACAATCTGCAGTAGCTGTAGAACTTGAATTATCAAGATTGTTATTGGAGCGTATACCGGGTGGTTGCCCACCGGTCGTCATCTTGCTTTTTTTTTTCCAGCCCCACATCTGTTGACGTGGACAGTGTCGGGTGAACACGGTGTTGACCAGCTATCAGACAATGTAACGGAAAATGTTGATACAAATAATAGAATCCTATGTAAAGATCGCTGCGTGATTAAATATATTCACCTGATATAAAACATCATACTTTAAAAACATTGTTTTAAAAAGGTACTACTATACAAAGTGACACATTCTGGGGAATATATATATATATTCAATTGATCAAACTTTATTTTTCTGTGCCTGCATATGCCTGACAATACATATTCTTTATTATGTGCCTACACATGGGCGTACGACCCGGGGATGGGGGGGGGGGGGGCAGGGCAATTGCCCCCCCCCCCCCAAATTCGGGCAAAACAGTGGGGAAAATTCGGGCAGTATTTATCTGGGTAAATTTCGGGCAAATCAACCCCTCCAGCCCCACTAAATCAAAGAGTCCCCATACGCCCATGTGCCTACATGACTTATTCTCACCCACCCTCCCACCTAGGACAATTCCTGTAGACCCCCCCCCCCCCCCAACACTCAAGTATTATCAGTCAAACATGTACACATTTAATGGCTTTGGCATGGTGGATATATGATAGAAAGTTGTGAGAACGGTACGGAGTAGCCTACATGTTTGGGGAAAACCCACGATTTGACGGAACATTATATTGTTCTTTCTTTTTTTCCTTCCATTTTATGTTTTAACCACCAACTGCGGAATTTCGTAGATTTTTATTATTTACTTTAATTTTTAGCCGTTCTACGCTTGTCACATACATGCTCACAATTAGGTCGGGAACAACAGATTGGATATACCGATCGGTGCGTTACAACAATACAAATTTAGAAACTGGAATGGTGTATAGTGCACAAGCGCCACCTGTTGTAAAGTCTCTGATACATCCCTATAAACAACCCAGATTGATGAGATCGGTGTCGAGAACAGTGTACTTGAACCATAATGGATAAAAAGCAGAAATTCAAGTTAAAATGACTGTTACAAGATAAAACAGTCGTCATTGTATGGTGACGTAGCCTAGTGGTTACAGCGCTCGGTTGATGCGCAGTCGGTTTGGGATCGGTCGTCGTGCATATAAAAGATCACTTACTGCTAATGGGAAAATGTAGCGGGTTTCCTCTCTAAGACTATATGTCAAAATTAACAAATGTTTGATATCCAAAAAATAAATTAATGTGCTTTAATAGTGTCGTTAAACAAAACAAGCTTTAACTTTCATTGTATGTCGTTTTCCTCCAAGCCTAGCTAGATGTGATAACCTACCGACCGACCGACAGACAACAGACAGACAGACCGACCAGCAGAGAGACCAACCGACCAACAGACAAACATACAGACAGACAGAGAACATTTAGGAAAAAATCAAGTCGTGGCAACATCTTCTTAATTTTTATGATTTAGCGATTTAATATTGCAAGCAATAAATTTGGCTAATTTTACATCTGTTGTGATAACTGGTGGTGGTGGTGCATAAATAACTTGTGATGGAGAGAGAGAGAGAGAGAGAGAGAGAGAGAGAGAGAGAGAGAGAGAGAGAGAGAGAGAGAGAGAGAGAGGCGCACATAAACAGGCACACCCACCCATGTCTATATACATACTGATACAAGCGTTTACATACACGCACGCACGTGCGCACACTCGCAGACAAACATGTATGGTCAGAGAAATAAATAGACAAAGAGAAATGCATACAAATTATGATTGTTAACTGCCAGGGATTGGGAGTTCCTGAAAAAAGAAGGGATGTTTTGAACTATTTAAAACAAAAGAAATGTAGTATATATTGTTTGCAAGACACACATTTCACAGCAGTGTTAGAACCTTATATGCAAACTCAATGGGGATTTAAATGTATATTTAGTTCATTTTCAGGAAATTCGAGGGGTGTAGCTATTCTGTTTAATAACAATTTTGAATACAAATTACATAAAATGAAAACAGATATTTCCGGAAATTATATAGTACTTGATATAACTATGGAAGGGGAGAGAATCACACTTGTCAATATATATGGTCCAAATGAGGATAGCCCAAATTTTTATGAGAACATTTTGAAATTACTTGAAGAATTTGAAAATGAAACATTTATTCTTTGTGGTGACTTTAATTTGGTGCTTAACCAAAATCTAGATACAAGAAATTATATACATATTTATAACCCTAAAGCTAGAGAAAGAGTTTTAGAAAATTTTGAAAAATTTAGTTTTAAGGATCCATTTCGTGAACTTTACCCTGACCTAAAAAAGTATACTTGGACAAAAAAGAACCTAGTGAAACAAGCTAGATTGGACTTTTATCTTATATCCGAAAATCTAATAACATTTGTAGCAAAGGTATGGATAGAGAGTAGTTACAGGTCTGACCATTGTGGAGTCATTTAAAGTTATCAAATATGGAAAAGGGTAAAGGACTTTGGAAATTTAACAACTCGTTACTTAAAGATAAAAAATATATTGAAACAATTAAAGAAACCATTTTAGATGTTAAGAGTCAATATGCAGTACCTGTTTATAACTTAGAAAATATCAAACCAATCTCAGATGAAAATGTTCAGTTTACAATTAATGATCAACTTTTTCTAGAAATTCTGTTGATGGAAATAAGAGGGAAAACTATATCTTATTCTTCATTTAAAAAGAAAACTGAAGACATTAAAGAAGTAAGTATTTGTGATGAAATAATTTTTTTAGAACAAGATGAAGATATGATTGATTTCAAATTACTAGATGAAAAAAGAAATGAATTGATAGAAATTAGGAAAACAAAGTTAAAAGGGCAGTTTATTAGGTCTTGAAGAAGGAGAGAAGCCTACTAAATATTTTTGTAGCATGGAATCAAGAAATTTTCACAGTAAACTTATCTCTAGAATAGAACTTGATGATGGTACTATAATAACTGATCAAAAACAAATCTTAGAAGAAACTAAAAAAAAAAGATAAACAGAAGTCAACTTTAAAAGAAAATTTTAAACAATAAAAAAATAAGGACTTCAACATATTAACTGATACGGAAGCAGAACAACTTGAAGGGAAAATTATGTACTCAGAAGCATTGGCCTTTTTAAAAGAGATGAAAAGTGAAAAGAGCCCTGGCTCTGGTGGATTTTCTGCTGAGTTTTAACAAATGTTTTGGTTAGATTTGGGCCATTTTATTGCTAGATCAATTAATTACAGTTACGATATTAAAGAAATGTCAACCACACAAAAACTGGGAATAATTACTTGCATACCAAAACCAGAAAAATCAAAACTTTTGTTAAAAAATTGGAGGCCAATAACATTATTAAATTGTATTTACAAAATTGCTTCTGGATGCATTGCAAATAGGATTAAAAAGGTGTTGGACAAACTTATTGCAAAAGACAAAACAGGGTTCATTAAAGGCAGATACATAGGCGAAAATATTAGACTAATGTATGATATTATGCAATATACTGAATTACATAAAATTCCTGGCTTGTTGCTTTTAGTTGACTTTGAAAAAGCTTTTGATTCTGTGTCATGGAAATTTATTGAACAAACTTTGGAGATTTTTAATTTTAAAATATCAATAAAACAATGGATACAAATTTTTAATAAAAATTCAGAATCTAGAGTAATGCAAAATGGTTTCTTGTCTGAAAGCTCTAAATTAGAACGAGGCTGTAGACAAAGCGATCGTCTCTCCCCCTATATTTTTATAATGTGTGCTGAAATACTAGCAATATTAATAAGGAATTCTAAAGAAATTAAAGGTATTAACATAGAAGGTGAAGAATACATAATATCTCAGTATGCAGATGATACAACCTTCATGTTAGACGGATCTCCCAAATCTTTGGACACAACTCTGAGAATATTAGACCAGTATGCTAATGTTTCTGGTCTGAAAAATAACTATTCAAAAACTAAAATTATTTGGATTGGTAGTAGAAAGTTTTCCAAAGAGGTATTTCATCATTCAAAATGGAAACTAACTTGGGGTGACGAAAATTTTAATCTATTAGGTGTACAATTTTTTTGTTAATATTGAACAAATTAGTATAAATAATTTCGAACAAAAAGAACTTCAAATGAAAAAATTAATAAAACAATGGTCATCAAGGAACTTTTTGGGTCGAATTGTAGTTGTTAAAACTTTAATAGTATCACAAATAATTCGTTTACTTATTTCCGTACCAAATCCACCTGAAGTAATAACAAAACAAATAAATACAATGTTGTATACTTTTATTTGGCATAACAAACCAGAAAGAATTAAACGAGAAGTATTAGTACAGGACTATAAAAATGGAAGCATTAAAATGTTACATTTTTCAAATTTTATGATTGCATTAAAAGCCTCTTGGATAAGAAGACTTTTTACCTCAAATTCAAAATGGAAAACTCTATTCCAGGCAATAACAGGACTAAAGATAGAAATTTTGTTAAATTACGGTGATTATTTCCTTCAGAAAAAACTAAAACTAATTAAAAATCTCTTTTGGAAAAATGTATTACAAAGTTGGTTAAAGATACAAAAAAAACAGACTTGGGAAAATAATGATGAAATAATGAGTACAAATATTTGGTATAATAGTCATATCATTAAAGACGATAAACCTATACTGTATAAACACTATATTGAAAAAGGCATTATTTTTATACAAAATTTATTGAATGAGCAAGGACAGTTTATGGATTATGAAGTTTATAAAGCAAGATACAATATAAAATCAATTTTTTTAGAATATGCCACTTTAATAAGAGCAATCAGAACATTTATTGGCAATATTAAAACTGATAACCAAATATTTGTACCTTTGAACAATCCAATTTTCCCTTTCAATCTAAGAATTTTTCTAAAAGATGCAAAGGGATGTAAAACAATATACCAATTATTGAACAGGAATAAAGTAATACCTACATCACAAATAAAATATTGTAAATTGGGTTGTACTTTTTCTCCACAAATATGGGCATATTATTACAGTTTACCGTTTTCAGTTTTAAAAGACCCATCTTTAATGTGGTTCCAGTATAAAATCTTACACAGAACAATAGCAGCAAATACTTTTTTGCATAAAATAAAATATATAGATTCTGATATTTGTCATTTTTGTTATCTCCAACCAGAAACATTGGAACATTTGTTTTATAATTGTACAAAAGTTGCTGAAGTCTGGAAAGCTGTTGAATATTGGTTACAAGCCAAATATGAACACATCTCATTGGACAAAAATATAGTTTTGTTTGGACTTACAAATCAAAAATACAGATTTATTAATTGGCTAATTATTAATGTAAAATATTACATTTATAGAATGAAAATCCAGAAGTCCAGACTAAATGTTGAGGCACTTCAGAATATAATAAAAGATAGACTGCAAATTGAAAAATATATATTGTATAAAAAATGTCAGTTCAGTGAATTTGAAGAAGTTTGGAGACCTTGGCAAATTTTCTTCGAAACAAATGGTTAATGGTTATAGTTTGGAAATCTGTCTCTTCTTTACTCTTTATTTTTTTTATTATTTTTTTGTATTATTATTATTTTTAATTTTTTATTTTTTTTCTCTTTCTTGACTTGAACATTCTCTCTTATTTTTTTTTCTGCCCATATGAAACCTGTAATGTAAAGGTATTGTATATTGGTTAGTTTTAATAGAGGTTATTCACGTCACATCATTTTGCATCCCTTGTTGAGAATAACCTCTATACATGCATATTTATATATGTACATGCAGGGATTTGTCCAGGATTTTTCACCAGGGTCCCATAGCAGATGAAATTGGGAAAACAAAATAAACAATGAAGACAAATTGAGAATTTTCAATGCCTGTTTCTTTTGGGAGGGGGACCTTTTTGGGTACCAGAGAATGTCTGGATAGATCCCTGACATATAGGCCTATATGTAGTTATAGACTCATACTGTAAGTAATGACCTCAGGGCCCCCAACCCTGACATTACCAAATGGTTTCTGGGGTAATAAAATGTTTATAAAAATATATAAAAAATTGATTATATGCTAAAAAAAAGAAAAAAAGAAAAAAAGTGGGCAAAGAGAAAATTGTAAAATAAAAATACAGACATTCAGGGAGAGACAGGAGAGAGAGAGAGAGAGAGAGAGAGAGAGAGAGAGAGAGAGAGAGAGAGAGAGAGAGAGAGAGAGAGAGAGAGAGAGAGAGAGATACGCGTACATAAACAGGTACACCCACCCATGTCTCTATACATATTGATAGGCCTACAAGCGTTTACATACATGCACGCACACGTGCGCACACTCGCAAACACGTGTGAAGACAGAGAGAGAGAGAGAGAGAGAGAGAGAGAGAGAGAGAGAGAGAGAGAGAGAGAGAGAGAGAGAGAGAGAGAGAGAGAGAGTGGGGGGAGGGGGTGTTAAAAAATCTACGATGGACGGGAGGATCGGACGATCCCGGCTGAAAGAGGGAGAGAGAGATCTTCCCTAAGGAGAAACGGGATGCGAAATATCTATATAAAAGTTGGGTCCCTTTCCACAAAGCAATCTTAGCACTAAGATCGCTTTAAGTGCACAAAGTATCTTATGAAGTTAAGGTGTTCGCACCACGACTAGTATATCAAAGGCCATGGTATTTGCTATCCTGTCTGTGGGATGGTGCATATAAAATATCCCTTGCTACTAATGGAAAAATACCGGCCTCGGTGGTGTCGTTGTTAAGCCATCGGACATAAGGCTGGTAGGCACAGGGTTCGCATCCCGGTACCGGCTCCCAGCTGGTGGCATCAAAGAAGTACATTGTATAAATTATATATACATTTACACGCAAGTATTTATAACAAACAAATGAATACGATTAAGCTATATAAAATGGGTTTTCAGGAGTAAATTGGTTACTTATAATATTAATAAGTTCACAAAGTTTTTTAAGGATGCTGACACGTTTACAGTTGAACAGTTCTCTGAATTTAATTACATTTGGTCTAATAACATAGTATGGCTTTAGTAATCATTTTCGTTCCTTGTTGAATTTATCACAAATAGAAATACAATGAAACTCATCTCCGATATCACCTATATTATATAATCTACATGTTCTATCTTCTTTTTAAAAGTCTAGCCCCTAAACAAACCATTCTGCAAAATGTAATCAGGTAAAGGGGTTTTCTTCCAAATTCACAATATAACATATTTATAGAAGTATTCTTTCGAACTGGAGCTAGATATTTAAAAAATTGAATATAAAGTTTTTCCATATTATCAAGATTGGCAAAACCCCATATCTCGCACCCATACAACAAAATATAGGTACAACAACTGAGTCGAATAATTGGATTCGGTATTCTATAGACAAACAAAATTCATTACATTTTCTTAATATATAAAACAGTTTTCTGAGCCTGTTCAAATAAGGTTTTCTGACATAAGTTAAATTTATTTGTTTTATGAAGCCAAATGTCAAGATATTTATAATCGTCAACATTTTCAAGCTGAACGTCGTCTATAAACCATTTACTTCTATAGTCCTTTTTGTTTCCACCGAATATCACCACTTTAGTTTTTGTTATGTTGATTTCAAGTTTCCAAGTTTTGCAATAGTCCTTGTATGCGTTTAATAGTTGAAGATCTTCAGATTCTCATGCTAGTAGGGCGGTATCATCAGCATACATCATAGTTAGTAAGTTAAGACCAAGATCAGAGTATATATCTTATGTGATACGCAGTAATTGACACACCTTCACACTTAGCTGCTTTCAAACAGTCCTCATTGCCATTTAAATATAAAGAAAATAAAGGTGGAGGCAAATTTTCGCCTTGTCTAACGCCAATCTTGCATTGAAAAAATTTCGACAAGTAACCATCTTTTTTAACACAGGATTTTATGTTATTATACATATTGTGAATTATTCTAAAAAAGTTTCCATCTATATCATTATTTAACAATTTGGACCACAATCCCACTCTCCAGATTTTGTCGAAAGCTTTTTTTAAGTCAATAAACGCACAGTAGAGCTTCTTCTTTCTTCCTTTTAGTAGTTCTATAATACCATTAATGGAAAATATATGATCAATAGTAGAGTATCCTTTCCTAAATCCCGCTTGAGCCTCAGTAAGGATATTGTTTTGTTCAATGTGGGCCTACGCAGTCAGCCTATTATTTAAAATATTTGTAAATAATTAAATTTTCTTTGCGTCTATACTCTTTACGGCAATCTGATTGGTCCAGAGGTGCTTTTTTCCCCGTTCATATCTCGATGAACCCCCAAAAATTAAGCCACGGCTACATTTTTTGTAGCTTTCACGTGTGTTTTCCTCAAAATATCTAAATATGATTGCCAGAATAATTCAGCTTGTTGCACAAAAGTAGTGCGAGTCATGGGGGGAGGGGGGGATGGGGGTTAGTAGGCGTGGCTTAATTTTTTGGGGTTCATCGAGATATGAACGAAAAAAAGTAAGCACCTCTGGACCAATCAGATTGCCGTAAAGTGTATTGACGCAAAGAAAATTTAATTATAAAACTATCAATGGTACATTTGATATATTCATTTATTATTTCATGACGTCATGGCGCTGATGAAACGTTACTTTGTTTAACTAAGTGATTTAGTGTTGTTAAAAGTTACAAAATGCAATGTGGAACTGAAAAAACTGTGTGGAACTTCGTTTCTTTATTGCGGTAACATTTATGTAAATATTATTATAGTTCATGTAGGTTTTATTTCTTGATACGAGCTATTGGATCAACATCTTAATGCAACGGACATCGTTTTGAAATGGCGACGTCATATGCTACAAGTCATTAGCCATATAAGTCGTGCATTTTTAGCTCCACAGAAACTTGGATATTTCTATATTTCTATTTCATTTGGAACACTATGGTTTGGTCTAATTGTTTGTAATACTAGTTGGAATCTGTTGTGAAAATATTTTCAAAAAAGGATTAATAGAAAAGTAGTTTTTTTTTTTTTTTTTTTTTTTTTTTTTTCTAAAGAAAACCATTTTTGGACTACCCAAAACTTTGCAAGAATATGTGCCTCTGTTAAACAGCTGGACCTAAACAGAGTTACATAATGTAAGTGAACCTTCAATGCTGCTTGGCCATGATGGCCGTGGCTGTGTTGGACCCCCCTGGTAAGGCATGTAATAACAGTATACCACCAACAAAAACACAACACCAAGAAACAAGAAACTATACACTTAACAGAGAGAAAGTATTATCCAAAATAAAAAATACCCTGAATGTTTGTGATGTGAAAAACAATCTTTCTGATTTCACTTGGAAAAATAACAATAAATGTGCAAGTGTGATTTTAAAACCGGACATTTTCCAATTATATAGACAAGCAATATTTCACCGATACTGGGGACAGAGTGAACATGATAACATTAGTAATCACATGGACAGAAGTAAAAAACATAACTATCGGGGAAATAAGTAAGAAAGATGTTGCCACATTAATGAAACTAGAGGACAGAAAAACTCTAGACACCACTGAACAAGAGCTATCCACTTATAACACCATGCAAACCAATATGCCTGTTCAAGTATCCATTGATAACTCGGATGACTATACTGTTACAACGCCTTTTATGGAATCGACAACAAACTATTCTGAGGTTGATATGGACGATGAGGTCAATGACACCAGCTGTACTAAACCTAAAAAACTGTACAAAAAAAAAAAACCCACCTGTGAAAGCTAACCATTCAAAACGCACAACACGAAAAGGTAACCAGTGCGCTGGCTCCACATTAGATTTTAGCCAAAAGATTACAGACCTACGTGAAGCTTTCTGCACCCAAGAGTCCAGAATGGACGACCACATGAGGGACACGGAAGAATTGATCAACGACATAAGAGTGCAATTCTCAAATCGCATAAAGGAAATGCAAGAATCCCATAACAGATCTATAGAAAACTTACAACTTGACAATATCCAAATAAAAAAGGTCAATGAAACGCTAGAAAGAAAACTTGAACAACTTGAAAAGAAAAACAGAGCCCTATCTGCCAGTTTACAAGTACATGCAGTAAATGTGGAGTTACTCCAAACTTCACAGAAATCAACAGTGGAGACTTTGATAGAAATTAAAGAGGGACAGTTTGAGGACAGATCAAATGTACCACTGACGTCGGCCGTTAAAGAAAACTGTTCTATGTCATGCATAAAAGAAACAAACAACCCCATAAACAACACAGATGAGCAATCAAGTACAGAAGAAGACAACGAAGAAGAGCCATTTATTCAGGTGAAAAAGAAACAGCAAAATGTAAAGACCATTCACAACACCAAACTTCAAACGGAAGGTAAATATGAGAACATTAGGCAGCCAGCAACCCCCCCACCCCCCACCCCAACACGCAATACATACATAAGTGATGAAGTAACATCACTTTTCCTAGGCGACTCGATTCTGCGTTTTATCGGTCAACACATTCTAAACCGTGCGTCAAAGGTGTTGTTTTACCCAGGACATGGAGTGACCAAACTCACTCAACGAGTCAAGAACTTGCCTCAAAAATCAACTGTGAAGAAAGTCATTGTTCACACTGGAGTAAATGACTGCCATACCCCTCCAGATTACGCTTTTGAAGTAAGTGAATACAAACAGTTGTTTAATGAATGTAAAAGTAAATTTCCAAATGCAGCCATTTACTTTTCACTCATCTTGCCTTCTTTAACTCGAGGCCAGCTCCACAAAAACATCAACAACGCAAATGATAAAAAAAAAAAATTAGCTTCCTCAATAAATGTGGAAGTAGTTGACCATTCAACTCTGTTGTTTGTTACAGTAAATGGTGCCCCCAAAAAGAACATGTATCACGACAAAGTCCACCCCAGTAAATATAAATCTCGTATTCTTCCCAACTCATTCCTGGAGTCTGTGGCTGTTACAATTAAACACAACAAAGACAGATCAAGTAGTGATACTGACATCCATCCACAGGTGCATGCCAGGGAGCACAAGTACACCCACCAAGATTTCCCACCATTGCCAAACAGAAGCAACAGTTATCCCCACAGAAAAACCGATCATGCCGAGAGAAACCAGCATCATCACAACGAAAATACTATGGTGCATTCCAGTGAACGGATGAATGGTCAACGGATGACAAACACTTATAATGCCAACATTTTCTCAACTCCAAATGACAGGATAAGCAATCAACATCAATATCATCCATTCTCAACTCACGTACCGTCTACAGTAAGAGACAGCAATGTTCCTTGGGGTTTCCCAGGGAGCGCTACCAGCAGGATGCCATTCACTGATCATCAGAGTGCTCAATATATACTGCAGCATCTCAATAATCTGTTCCGATATTCATGTACATAAATGTGTGCAAAACGTCAAGTGTATGTGAGAGAGGTGAAGTAGGGGGTTATATAGCCAATGGATCAGCATTCCGGAAGGTTGAATTTGATTAATGTTAACATCAAATTCACAATTTAATATTTCATTTTGGAATATACAAGGTATATCCGACTTAAAACGTGATGAATTTAATAAGTGTTTTAAAAACTTTCATGTTATTGGTCTCTCTGAGACATGGTTAGGAAACAAGAGTGACTTCAATTTTACAGGATATTTTTCAATTTCCAATCCACGCAAACAGTTTGTGCAAGCATCCCATGGTGGATTGTCTTTTTTTTCTGGTTTTTTCTCTGTAAAACTGGTTTAAAGCCTTTTGTTTCTTTTGTAGCATGTAGTGAATTTACATTATGGATTAGAATTAGTAAAACGTTTTTATCGGTTGACAAAGATATATTTGTCTGCACTACTTATGTACCACCTGAAAATTCATCATATTGGAAAAATTTAACAACAGATCCCTTTAATGTCATAAGTAATGAAGTTTTAAAATATTCGCAGCATGGATCGATAATAATTGGCGGGGACTTTAACGCTAGAACTGCTACCGAGTGTGGGTGTGTGAATAGTGATGGAGTTAATTTTCTTGAAAACATATATGTACCGTCAGATATTTTTACTACCATAGAGACAAAAAGAAATAACCGAGATAATATAACGAACAAATTTGGACAATCCCTCATATCACTAGCAATTGCATCAAAATTAATTATTTTAAATGGTAGAACAGTTGGAGATCACTTGGGACAGTTTACATGCCACACGTACAATGGTCAGAGTGTTGTAGATTATGTTCTTACATCTGAAGAACTCTACAGCCATGTGAAATATTTTAATATTAAACCACTTTCATGGACATCAGATCACTGTCAGCTCTCCCTAAAACTTAATATATCAGTTAGAAACAAAAAGTCACAGGAAAATCCCAAAAAATTCAGCCATAAATTCACGAAACGTAAACAAAGAAAATGGCACAATAATAATAGCATGCCACGTGTATACTCAGCAGTAATGTCAGATGAAAACAAAGAGGCACTCAATAGGTTCATTTTGACACCACCACCAACGTCGGATGTAGACGCAAGCTGCTATGTCAACTTGTTTGAATCTACAGTAAATGCCATAAATATATATGCTACCAAAAATCAGAATCTAAATAGATCTCTGAAGAAAAATCTTTGGTTTGACATAGAATGCAAAAATGCCAAATTGACTATGGAATCTAATTTCAAGACATTTAATGCTAATAACACACAAGAAACAAAGCAAAATGCATTTCTGTCCAAAAAGAAATATAAGAGATTAACCCGTCATAAAAAAGGTCTCATAAAAGTGATCTTGTTTCAAAACTTAGAAGTATACCTAAGAATAACACAAAAGCTTTATAGCATACAATTAACAGTATTAAGGATTTAAAAAAAAACGAAGTGTTCCCTGATCCTCATGAATTAGTAGACCACTTTGAAAAGATCTACCAAGATCCAACAGTTAACTGTTCTTCTAATGAGGTTGATTATACTAATCTGCAGGATAACCAAGTGATTAATTCACCAATATCAGCACTGGAAATTATAGCATGTATTGAAGATATTCAGCTCAAAAAGGCACAGGGTGTAGACAATGTCAGTAATGAGCTTATCAAATGTCTCTTTCCATTAATACTAGATCATGTTGTCAAACTTTTCAATGATATATTGTCAATAGACTATTTTCCTCCACAGTGGGCCCATTCAATAATTTTCCCTTTGCACAAAAAAGGTGACAAAACAGACCCAAGTAACTATCGTGGAATCGCTCTAAGTAGTTGTATTGGTAAAATAATGGATAAACGAATTATAGACTACCTACAACAAACCAACCAAATTGATATCTGTCAAGCTGGGTTCAGGCAAGGATTTAGAACAATAGATCACATATTTACACTAAAAACCCTGATTGATAAATATAAATGTAAAAAGAAAAAGGTCTATGCATACTTTGTAGATCTCAAACAAGCATTCGATTCTGTGGATAGAAGCAAATTATTTAATAAAATTGCTCTTATGGGGGTTACAGGTAATGTTTTAAAAATAATCGAATCTTTATATGTTAATGTTACATATAGTGTTCAGACTGATAAAAGCATATCACAACCATTCCAATCAAACATTGCTGTTCGCCAGGGCTGTATTTTATCTCCAACACTATTTACTATGTTTATTAATGACTTCCAAGAATATTTATGTAACATTGGAGATAAAGTATCACTAGACACAATGCGCTTAAGCCATCTACTTTTTGCAGATGATCTTCTACTTTTATCAGAAACCCCACATGGTCTACAACAGCTCCTTGATCAACTAGATATATATTGTAATGACAACAATCTTACTATTAATTTAAATAAAACAAAAATTGTTATTTTTGGTGGCCAAAGTACAACAAATAAGCTTACTTGGCATCTCTCGGGCAATAAAGTCCCAGTTGTAACAAAGTATACATATTTAGGGGTTGACTTTACTCAAAATGGAAATTTTAAAGAATGTTCCCGATCACTTTGGAGCAAAGGACTAGGTTGTTTTTACAAGATGCAGAAAGAATTCTCAAATGTTAACCTACCAGTAGACATTTCATGCCAGTTATTTAATTCTCTTGTTGAGCCTGTCCTTTTATATGCCAGTGAGGTTTGGGGTGCCCAGTTCATATCATTAAAATATTTGGAAACTTTCCTGCCAGAGAGAGTGCTTTTAAAATTCTGTAAATCAACACTACAGGTTAATAGTCGTACCCATAATTGGGCCTCTAGAGCTGAGCTAGGTTTGTACCCACTCCTGTTGTCTGTGGTAAAAAGAATGTTACATTTTTACTCCCATATGCAAACTACGGACAACATTATTTTACAACATGCTTTCTCTGAATGCACAAGCCTTGAAAAGAAAAATATTGGTTGGCTTCACAAATTATATTATTACATTGGTGAGTTGAATCAAAAACGAAGCACTGTCAATTATCCCCATTCATCTTATAAATATAATTAAAACTAAGTATCACAATATTTTAAAAGAAAACCTTATAGCTCCAGCCAAAAGAGATGGATCCAGTAATAAGATGCGAACGTACAAATTATATAAACACAATATTCAACTAGAGCCATATTTATTACACTGTATACATCCAGAACACCGTAAAGCTTTTACTAAATTACGTCTCAGTGACCACAAATTAAAAATAGAGACTGGGCGCCATACAAAACCCTTCACTCCAGTGGAAGAACGTTTATGTGACCACTGCAATGTAATTGAAGATGAATACCATCATATCATAATATGTAAGAAATATAATAGTCAACGTGTCAAATTATATGCATATCTAACTTTCCATAATTACCTATTTAAAAGTATGAGTATGCAAGAAAAATTTATATATATTATGCAAAACCAAAATCCAGCCTGTGCTGGTGCGGTATGCAAATTTGTTCACGATTATACATGTATTGCCCATAATTAGTCCTTATTTAGTCATTTTGTTTGTTTCTTGTTTATGCATATGTTTTGCATCCAGTTCCGTATGTGGAATGTTTTCGTGACGCTAAGATCGCTTCGTGGAACAGGACCCAGTGGTCTCTTGTAAAGACGAAGCTATTACGATTAGTTATATTTTATCAGGACATAATTTATAGACCTACTATTTGTCATTCACTTGAGTTGAGTCAGTCTTCCCCTTGCCTTATAGTAAAATAAATTGGTTATCAGTAATGTATTTTTTTTAATGTATTTGTAATACAAATTTTGTATTAATCAAAACATTGTCAGATTTTAAATGCACGTACGCACAGGTACGGCGGAAGCAAGTGAACACCTGCAATATTTTAAAAGTGCACTTGCTTTTGTATTTTGTATTATAATTATAATAGTAGACGATTCTCTTATCTACCAACCAAATTTCATAGCTTTAATATGAAAACAAAGTATGCCTTGGTGACGTTGATTAACGCCCCACCAACCTTCATTAAACTAATGGAATCAATTACCGCCTTAGGAGCTGTTGACGGAAGAATACCATTGTCTCCTGTGGCTGATTATCATACTCAAAGCAGGAAGTGAGAGAAACAGACGTACAATTAGTGATACGTATGAACACGAACACTCCCAATTACCCAGTGCACTGAAATATTATCTACTTGTTTATATTTTAATTGACTCCGGGACAAACAACAACGAGCTACTCAAGGCATACAGCCGTATCGGTGCATCCGGTGATTTGGCGCACTTGGTATTTTGCTTGAGTATGCTTAGGAAGTTGTCATATTGTTATGTTGTCGGTGTTTTAACGAATTAAAGTTCAATTCCTTTTTTAATGTTTAATCAAGTTTGAACATATTTATTGTTACGGGTACAATTATTACTTTGTTTTAGAATTATCAATAATTATATCATATAATTTCAGTGCGAGTGCGAATAATTTTTACATGCTCATATACCACTAGAGTTTCGAGCATGTCCGTCCCGGGGCCTGTCTCTGGATAGCCAGGGGCTTGTCCCGGGACAGAAAAAAATTAAGCGGACAATTTTGAAATTTACATCCAAAAATTAAATAGTGCTCCTTTAAAATTTTGATGCGCATCTCTAATATAATTAATAAAGAAAATTCTACTCATTAAATTTGGTCGCTAGATTAGATCGGGTGGTCAAAAAGAAATTAGATAAGAAGGAGGGGGGGGGGGGGGGGGGGGGGGGGGTAGAGTTGAAAATGGGCAGAATTTTGAAAATAGCAATTAGTAAAAAAGTTAATAGAATTTAAAAAAAGAGAAAAAAAATAAGAAAAAAAGTTACAAGCCAAAACTAAAAGAATTGACTGCTCGGTCGAATATTTATATAATTTGGAGCATTTTAGAAGGACAGTTCAAAAGTAAATAAGAGAAAGAAGAGAGGATCGGACTATTTAATAATATCAAAAAAAAAGAAGAAGTAATTTCGACATAAACTTTTGAACGAAGGTCTAAAAGTTTAAAGTCCGATCTATATGTCCACGTGAGTCGCCTCGTTAAGGCCGTTAGGGTGCACAATCTAATTAAAATTAGCTCCACTATTACATGTGGATCTAACAGCAGCCAGTTGGAACTCATGTCCACCAATCAAAACCTTACTTGCAGAATCATGCCAGTGATTTAAAAATAATTTGAAAACATTCCTAATTATCCTGAGGGTATACGACATGTTTCGTGTGAATTACGATTGCCTTAAAACATCTTTTATTTTATAAAATAAATAATATGTAATGTAAAACTGAAGACTGATTTTTTTTTTTTTAAATATATAAATAAATAAATACTTTTTAATGTAAAATTTAAGACTGATAACCCATCCCGTACGTATTGGTATGGTTCGCTGTACTGCGGCCACTAAAATAGACTCGCCCGATATTTTTAGAATTTGTATGCTCCCATATAACGTTATAAAAGGCGAAGTGTGATTGGTCAATATTTAAATTATTATTTACAGACGAAATGTTACCTGGACATTGGAGACCACGCAGTGTTGTTAGCAATCTGATTAAAGTTAGTTCTACTGGTCTAAATAAGGCATTCGTAATTCACATGAAACATATCGTATACCCTCAGGATAATTCGGAATGTTTTCAAATTATTTTCAAATCACTGGCATGATTCTGCAAGTAAGGTTTTGATTGGTGGACATGAGCTCCAACTGGCTGCTGTTAGATCCACATGTAATAGTGGAGCTAGTTTTAATTAGATTGTTAGGGTGCACAACTTGCATCCCGTCAAGAAAACCCCTAGATTGACAGTCAATAGACGTTGAAGGTGTAGTGCTGTGCTGAAATACAGATCTTGAGAAGCCGGATCCGTCTGAACGAGAGAGAGAATCAGACTAGGGTATAGTCCAGTCGTCATAGGTTGGTATAGTAGAGACTAAACGCGAACAACCGTGGCGTTCTGCAGAATGGCCGTCATACGAGTCACAAAAAAAGAAAGTCAACATAGTTAGACGAAGAAATGACGTGGAGGCAAGGAATCTCATTAAAAAAGAATCCAACCTGGTGGTGCAGACTGTCGAAACGAGAAGCGTTCGTTCAATCAGTTCCAGTGGCCGCTTACATCCCAGTTGAAAACTTCACTTCGCTGATAAAAACAACAAAAGTGAAGGATCCCCAAGTCGAGCCGCGAAAGCACGTGCAGTGTGCACAAACATGTCTTACCGCGACGAGCTCCAGACTGGAAATCATATAATTTCAAAACAAATCATTCACCTGCTTTCGTGTATATAAACGCGAAGTAGTTCAGCCATATTGATATTAAGAATGTTAAAACCAATCTAAAAACACGTTTTCCGCATTTTTAAAATGATAGTAAACGGTATAATTTTTTTCTTTTCGGTTATTTTTATTTAAACTGAAAAGGAAAACACAGACAAATGCAAACAAAACAAAAGTTTTACACTTTAATTTACAGTCATTCCAGTTCACAATTGTCTCATTGTTACAAATAAATAAATAATAATAATAATAATAATAATAATAATAAAAGCGAAATAAGATCCACGTGTGTGCACAATCTACTCGAGAAAAAAATAAATCATGTAGGCATCTTAGCCATGCATGACAATGAACATGGATGCCATGGGCGTACATGGGGGGGGGGGGGGGGGGGGGGGTCGATGGGTTCGACCGAAACCCCCCTGAAATCGTTTTTTTTATAATTTAATATATCTGACATTGATATCTGACATTATTATATTTACTCAACATAGAAATATATGCCCAATATCTCTGCAATCTATTTTGGAACTCCCCTTTTCAAAACTCAACATAGAAATATATGCCCAATATCTCTGCAATCTATTTTGGAACCCCCCTTTTCAAAATCCTATGTACGCCCATGGATGCATCTGCAGTACTGTGCCACTGTGCCATTCCGAAACTGATCACAAGATGGGTCATGTGTGATCGTTCATTTTCATAGTAATATTTTTAACACTTGACAAAACAAACAAGTACTAAAATAATCCTGGGACAATAGTGTAGCGTTTATGGGTTACAAAGTGAGGTCATGGGCAGTCTATAAATAGCGGGGTCACCGATTCACATCTACTGCGCCGAATCACTGGACATACAAATCGTTTTGGATACAAGTGGGTGTCTACATTTACGGACAATTTTTAAATGTTTATTTACTACAGACATAAAACAATTTGTAGTGTATCTCAGATTATGCACTGCTTCATTGTTCAGACACATTTTATTAAGTATTTCACAGTGTTCACATAGGAAATGGTCTTTGAATGCTTAAGGTAGTACTAAACCAAATAACTTCCGGCTGGGTCAAAGTTCGAGGTGCACCAAACTTTTGATAGAGAAGTGAACACCACAAGTCATGTGATTGGTTATATATGTGAGTGTGTTGGTTGTAGAAAATAATAGTTTCATCTGGGTAAAAAAAAAAAGCAATTTTATTTCATCTAGTAGCAATGTGTCAAGTAGCCTTGTGCTTGAAACATGTATGGGGTACCTGTACAAAAAAAGTACTCGAATTTTGTGCGGAACTAGGGTAGTTATAGACGCTACCCGTTATCTCAGAAACAAGCAGCTTGACCACCAATTTTTTCTGATTCACTTTAAGTGTGAGGGGTGGTAGTATTTATATCCGTGGTGTTTATGTCGATTGATACGCTGCAGGTAGGAGTTTTAGCCACATATGTTACTATTGTCGTCTATGGGATTTGATTTGGTAGTATACACCCTATAGCACATATTCAGTGCATAATAAAAAAATATTATGATTTTGTCATTGTATTTAATTAAACTATACTGGTTGATTAATTAGCCATCACTCGATCATGCAAGTTCACAATGACCTTGACCTTGACAATAATCTCTGTACATGGCTCTGAATGGAGTTTGAATCAAAGTTAGCACTGAAGAAAAGTTGGTTTTGGCCTATAATTCATACTGTAAAGATTTCAATAATTTCTTTTTACATGGTATTTGACTTGCCATATACAACTGCTCTTAAATATGGTATTATATATAGGCAACCTGAACTAAGATTTTAATAGAAATTTATTTTTATATTAAAAATAGCATGTGCCAATAGTGGGTTAATGTCTTTAGTTTCCATTAACATTGTTAATTTTTAATGTATGAAATTCTGAAAACTCAAATTTGTAAAGAACTTGATTTTTATTGTCATTTTAACATATTTATAGGGTGTTAAGTTATATTTTAGACAAATTTGTAGTTTTATGCAAAATTTAAAGTAAATTTTAAGAAAAACTTTACCAAAAACATAATTAAATTTGTTGTCACTATTGTGCCTTCTGTTCTTATTTATACATAACAATAAGGTTGTTAAACATATACTTAGATCTCCAGATCATTTTTTTTCTTAATAATCACTAAGTTAGCTCTCATGAAGAGCATTTTGACTTTATGCTAGATTCAGAACCAATTTTTTCAGATTTGATTATCTGCCTTGAATTAAGTTGATAATTTATTTTATTGTTAAAGCTGTATTACCTAATGTTACTAGCTAAATAAAATGCTGGATTACAGATTGTAGGAATACATCCAATATACATATTGTATTCATTCGGATTAGAGAATAATGGAAGAAAAAAGATGTTTGGGTAATTTTGTCATTTAAAAATAGCTTTTTTCACTAATGAATCAGAAATAAATGTGTGAAAGCTGCATGATAATTCCAGATATGACAACTATTGAAACCTCCAACTACAGTAGGCTATAAATAAAATATAGTCAGGAATATTGGTGGCTGCCAATGGTTTTGATGGTTCATTATGAAAATCAGCATGGCTGATGGATTTGAAATTCCCACATCTGGTAACTTGAAGACACCCACACCCTGCATACAGGATTTCCTCCCAACACTAATGTCCAGAACATTAAGTCATTACTTCATAAAGGTACAGTCATGTTTGTGTTTCCTTCCTCAGACAGTGTATTGTTTTAATACTGATATTTCTTTGATGTGCCTGTTAAGGTCTTCATAATCTAGGGGTCAGTCAAGTGCATGTGTTTTAATGGAATTATTTAAAGGGGTAGAGGTACTCTGAATATCTCTGTTGTCTCTACATATATACCCGAGTACACACACCCAACTGAAAGTAAATATCTTCAGAAGTTTTATTTTAAAACATTTTGTTGTTTAATATGACATATTGCATTTGTACAAAACTACATGCAATATATATGCCTTTTGAGGTGTACATTATATTAGGTTGCACTGTAGAAACAACAGTTTCAGTGAGGTTGTCAGTTTATGTCAGAATACACCAGATCCTGCTTGTCATAAAGACACATAGCTGGACACTTTTTGAAAAATGTATGTTATCAGTATAGGTAGTACTAAACCAAATAACTTCCGGCTGGGTCAGAGTTCGAGGTGCACCCAACTTTTTATAGAGAAGTGAACACCACAAGTCCTGTGATTGGTTATAAATGTGAGTGTGTTGGTTGTAAAAAATAATAGTTTCATCTGAGTAAAAAAAAATATACAATTTTATTTCATCTAGTACCAATGTGTCAAGCAGCCTTGTGCTGGAAACATGTATGGGGTACCTGTAAAAAAAAGTACTCGAATGTTGTGCGGAACTAGGGTAGTCATAGACGCTACCCGTTATCTCAGAAACAAGCAGCTTGACCCCCAATGTTTTCTGATTCACTTTAAGTATTTATATCCGTGGTGTTTATATCGATTGATACGCTGCAGGTAGGAGTTTTAGCCATATATGTTACTATTGTCGTCTATGGGATTTGATTTGGTAGTATACACCCTTAAGTGGGCCGATATACCGGACAGCACTGTACTAATCTTCCAAAACTATACGTAGCTCCCTTCTTTGATTTTTGGCGGACCGTTCACAATTGCACCAATTCTTTTTGGCTTATAGGTCCACGTTTATCAAAAACGTAATTCACTATTGTTTGGTATCTGCGTATACCTTTTACAATATATATGCATATCAAGTATACATTTTTAAATAAAAAAAAGTAAAAAATGTACCACTTTTTAATATATTCCCAATAGAAAGTCGCGTTTTCCCCATCGCTTGCCAAAACACCAATCAAAACCTTACTTGCAGAATCATGCCAGTGATTTAAAAATAATTTTAAAACATTCCGAATTATCCTGAGGGTATACGACATGTTTCGTGTGAATTACGAATGCCTTAAAACATGTTTTATTTTATAAAATAAATAATTTTTATTGTAAAATTGAAGACTGATAACCCATCCCGTACGTATTGGTATGGTTCGCTGTATTGCGGCCACTAAAATAGACTCGCCCGATATTTTTAGAATTTGTATGCTCCCAAATAACGTTATAAAAGGCGAAGTGTGATTGGTCAATATTTAAATTATTATTTACAGACGAAATGTTACCCGGACATTGGAGACTACGCAGTGTTGTTAGAAATCTGATTAAAATTAGTTCTACTGGTCTAAATAAGGCATTCGTAATTCACACGAAAGATATCGTATACCCTCAGGATAATTCGGAATATTTTCAAATTATTTTCAAATCACTGGCATGATTCTGCAAGTAAGGTTTTGATTGGTGGACATGAGCTCCAACCGGCTGCTGTTAGATCCACATGTAATAGTGGAGCTAATTTTAATTAGATTGCCCTCCAACCCACCCCACCCCTTTCCTGTCCTGGACAGAGGAACCGGTCGAGGCCGACACCTGTGCCCGGGGCAAGCGTGCGCTACAACATATTGTTCTGAAAGTACACGTTAAACAATTTTCCAAGTTCCAAGTTCCAATTTTGGAAATGTTAGACCACTAAGTAAACCAGTAACCACTAATCAGCAATAGACAACCCAGATTGATGAGATCGGTGTCCAGAACAGTGTACTTGAACCATAATGGATAAAAAGCACAAATTCAAGTTAAAATGACTGTTATAAGATAAAACAGTCCGAATTGTATGGTGACGTAGCCCAGTGGTTACAACGCTCGCTTGATGCGCAGTCGGTTTGGGATCGATCGCCGTGCATATAAAAGATCATTTACTGCTAATGGAAAAATGTAGCGGGTTTCCTCTCTAAGACTATATGTTAAAATTACCAAATGTTTGACATCCAAAAAATTAATTATTGTGTTTTAGTGGTGTCATTAAACAAAACAAACTTTAACTTTCATTGTATGTCGTTTTCCCCCAAGCCTAGCTAGATGTGGTAAACCTACCGACAGACAGACAAACATACAAACAGTTACAGACAGCAGACAGACATACCGACCAACAGACAGACCGACCGACCAACAGACATACAGACAGACAGACGGTCAGAGAACATTTAGGAAATAAATCAAGTCGTGGCTACATCTTCTTAATTTTTATGATTTAGCGATTTAATATTGCAAGCAATAAATTTCGCTAATTTTACATCTGTTGTGATAACTAGAGTTGGTGGTGCATAAATAACTTGGGATGGAGAGAGAGAGAGAGAGAGAGAGAGAGAGAGAGAGAGAGAGAGAGAGAGAGAGAGAGAGAGAGAGAGAGAGAGAGAGAGAGAGAGAGAGAGACGGACGGACGTTGGTCTGACAGCAAACACTGTACAGGGTGTTCTAGAAATACTGCACGAGGATTATGTGATGCCATGTATGTATGAAATAAAGTGTCAGTTTATTTTTCAGTGTTTTGTGTTCGCAAGACCAGTGGCGACCACACAATGTGTAAGTACTGGTTATAACATGGCTATTTAATCCTCTACTGGACACTGGCCTCTGCTTACTTTGGGGCGGGACGTAGCTCAGTGGTAAAGCGCTCGCTTGATGCGCGCTCGGTCTAGGATCGATCCCCGTCGGTTGGTCCGTTGGGCTACTTCTCGTTCCAGCCAGTGCACCACGACTGGTGGGTTGGTGGATATCCCTAGCTCAGAACGCATCGTGGTTCGTCTGCAATTTGCGGGCGATTCGGTGCCACAGGTTCGAATCCCGCAACGGCATGGGACAATTTGTAAGGCCAGTAAGAATTTAATTATCCCTGCGCCAGTGCAGTAAAGCTGCAGTCCCTGGAATATATTTATTATTTAAGCATTTAGAATAGATAATCCAGTTCTGTTTGGTACATGAAAGGTCCACCACATCGCTATAGTTTCGCAATGCTCGCTATCTACATTATCTAGGTCAACTACAAACGCAATGGCCAGCTTTGTGTTTCTTCATTTAGCGGGGAGCCAGTAGAACTGAGACTTTACGTGATTTGCGCAGGCGCTGAGCTTCTTACGTGGTTTTGAACAAATTTAACTGTCTTGATGGAGGGGTCGTCTCATATCTCCAAAACATATTTATATCCATAGAGGTATGGTACAACACCTTTCCAGGGGTCGGTGGGGGATTTGCCTTGATGAAATTTTGACAGTGACCAGCGGTTGGCATACGCGTTACATGTAAGGGGGTGTTAATAATTACGTAACGGTCTAGGGGTAGAGGAAGAGGGTGTTGTGTTCGATTTACGTAACATTTATCAAGACTATATGTTATTTCTATTCATTACTTAGACCTAAAAATGTTGGGTTTTTTTTTAAATGCGCGGTCGGTCTAGGATCGATCCCCATCGGAGGGCTCGTTCCAGCCAGTGCGTCATGACTGCTATATAAAAGGCCATGGTATGTAATATCCTGTCTGTGGGATGGTACATATAAATGATCCCTTGCTAAAAAAAATGTAGCGGGTTTCCAAGGCGCATGTGCAGGGATTTCTGCAGGGTTGGGGTTATAGACTGTGTTGAGCGAAGTTTATATGGGGCCATGCTCCCCCAGAAAATATATATATATTTTTTTTAGCTTGGGCAGGTAAAGGTTTAGACCCCCCAATACCCTCCCCCTGCACATGCACCCGTTTCCTCTTTAATCAATATGCTCTAACATTGATGTCGTTAAACAAAACAAACAAGTTTACCCTTTCCAAATGAAAGAATATTTATTTGAATTTGTAGATTTTAAGACACGTAAAATTAAGAAATGAAAACGTTCATTGTCTACGTTAGTATATTTTATTTAAAAAAAAATATACATGATTAATGTGTTACTAGTATAGAAACTAAACTTTGAAAGTTCTACAAACACTTTATAAAATATTAATTCTAAAATAGGAAAGTACGATTGTCGATAATACGTTGTCAAGATCAAACCGGTTTTAACGAAAGATTCTAGTACCGTATCCTCAACCAAACGTTCTTCATACAGCGCAAGATTTCTCAAATAATTTTTTGAGACTAACCCTACAATTTGAAATCCGCAAACGCACATGTTAACTGAAATCGACAACAGGCTGTCATTTGTGCTTTGCCGAGCAATGGCGACACAGGCGACGAATCGAGCGTATACTTTTGACGATCTCCGTTCATAGCGAACACACACGAGTTTTTAAAAAGTGCATTTGAGCTTGTGTTTCATATGTGTACATGATGTTATAATATGGTAACTAGAGACTGTAACTTTAATATCTATGTATGTAAGAGTCAACATCGACATACATACAATATATAGATTCATACATCAATATATACATACATAGATACATACACACGCATGCACGCACGTATGCACGCACGCACACACACACAGACAGTGTTTATGTTCGTGATCAGTCGAAGTGATTATAGAATACAATATATAGATATTCATATATCAATACATACTAGCCAGTGCCAGATTTGCCCGCTGATTCATGAACGTAAGCGGGATCGACCGCGTAGCTTGTAGGCCCCATGAATATATATTATGGTCGGTTAAAGAGCATTCATCAGAATTACTTGACAGCCGAAAACATATCGCAGCAAGTCTACAAGGTACGGGCGATTCGATTCCACCATTTCGAGTCCCAACAACGGCATCGGACAATCTGTGAGGCCAGAAAGGATTTGTTTATCCCCTGCGCCAGTGCGTTAATATCTATGTATGTAATAATCAAACAAGACATACATACAATATATACATATTCATACATCATTACATACTAGCCAGCGCCAGGTTTGCCCACTGATTCATGCACGTAAGCGAAATCGACCGCATAGCTTGTAGGACCCATGCATATGGTCGGTTAAAGAGCAATCTTTTCAAGAGGACCTTATACCTTTAACTGTTTGTTTGTTGTAGTCACCCGAATGTCCACTCAGCACGGTGTGCGTCACTAGAGAGACGATCTGTTCATTCCATACCTGCCCCACTTTCCAGCAGTGCGTCAGTGAGTATATCATACCTTCTAGCAGTGCGTCAGTGAGTATGTCCCAGCTTCCAGTGGTGTATGAGTGAGTATGTCCTACCTTTCAGCAGTGCGTCATTGAGTATGTCCTACCTTCTAGCAGTGCGTCATTGAGTATGTCCTACCTTCCAGCAGTGTATCAGTGAGTATGTCCTACCTTCCAGGAGTGTGGCAGTGAGTATGTCCTACCTTCTAGCAGTGTATCAGTGAGTATGTCCTACCTTTCAGCAGTGTATCAGTGAGTATGTCCTACCTTCCATTAGTGTATCAGTGAGCATGTCCTACCTTTCAACAGTGTATCACTGAATACGTCCCACCTTCCAGCAGTGCGTCAGTGATTATGTCCCACCTTTCAGCAATATATATTTGAGTATATCCCACCTTCCAGCAGTGTGTAAGTATGTCCCACCTTCCAGCAGTGTGTCAGTATGTCCCACCTTCCAGCAGTGTGTCAGTATATCCCACCTTCCAGCAGTATGTCAATATATCCCACCTCCCAGCAGTATGTCAATATGTCCCACCCTCCAGCAGGGTGTCAGTATGTCCCACCTTCCAGTAGCGTGTAAGCGAATATATCCCACCTTCCAGCAGTATGTCAATATATCCCACCTTCCAGCAGTATGTCAATATATCCCACCTTCCAGCAGTATGTCAATATATCCCACCTTCCAGCAGTATGTCAATATATCCCACCTTCCAGTAGTATGTCAATATATCCCACCCTCCAGCAGGGTGTCAGTATGTCCCACCTTCCAGTAGCGTGTAAGCGAATATATCCCACCTTCCAGCAGTATGTCAATATATCCCACCTTCCAGCAGTATGTCAATATATCCCACCTTCCAGCAGTATGTCAATATATCCCACCTTCCAGCAGTATGTCAATATGTCCCACCTTCCAGCAGTATGTCAATATATCCCACCCTCCAGCAGTATGTCAATATATCCCACCTTCCAGCAGTATGTCAATATATCCCACCTTCCAGCAGTATGTCAATATATCCCACCTTCCAGCAGTATGTCAATATATCCCACCTTCCAGCAGTATGTCAATATATCCCACCTTCCAGCAGTATGTCAATATGTCCCACCTTCCAGCAGTATGTCAATATATCCCACCCTCCAGCAGTATGTCAATATATCCCACCCTCCAGCAGTATGTCAATATGTCCCACCTTCCAGCAGTAAGTCAGTATGTCCCACCTTCCAGTAGTGTGTATCGTATATTGCCGTGTATTAGCAGACTCCTTGTATAAGCCGACCTCTTAATTTGACCCTAAATATCAAGTACAAAATCATCGGCCTCGTGTATAAGCCGAAGTCATCTTTTGTCCAGTTGTATATTGTATTGGTTTCAATAATACTGTCAACAAATAGACTTGTGCTTTTCTTTTTCACTGTATTTTTTCCCCCTTTAATTATTACAGACACAGTAATCGTCATCGCAATGCTAACGTCTTCCATGCCGTGCAAAAATAATTTAGCACCGATAAATCATAACAGGAAAATAAACAATTCAAGCTGTAACAACATATCATTGCACATAAGTAATTAAATTATTCACTGGACAGAAAATAATAAACTCATTAAGGCATGTTTAATCCCTGTTTTCCCCTCCACACAGAAAAACGATTCTGTGGTCCATGGCTGTTGTTTACACAAAATTGTGTAATCCAATCAAATAAGAGCTTACAAAATGATATAGACAGAGGTGTCAAACAAAGATGGCGGAACACGTTTTTACCATTGAAATGACAATAAAACAAGTAATTTTTATTATTATTCATCAAACTATTAATGCACTCAAGAACAAAAAACTACATAATATTGCATGACGGGGTGTATTATTTATATTGTGCACAAATTATTGTTACATAAGCTGTGAAAGGCTCTAAGGGTCTGATCAAAATTTGTAAGTCGGGATCGGGAGTGTTTTCGATCGGAATTTTATGAACCAATTTGTTGCCTCCGTGTATAAGCCGACTCTCTTCTTTTGGAAAGTATTTCTAGACTTCAAAAGTCGGCTAATACACGGCAATATACGGTAAGCGAATATATCCCACCTTCCAGCAGTATGTCAATATATCCCACCTTCCAGCAGTATGTCAATATATCTCACCTTCCAGCAGGGTGTCAATATATCCCACCTTCCAGCAGTATGTCAATATACCCCACCTTCCAGCAGTATGTCAATATATCCCACCTTCCAGCAGAATGTCAATATATCCCACCTTCCAGCAGTATGTCAATATATCCCACCTTCCAGCAGTTTGTCAATATATCCCACCTTCCAGCAGGGTGTCAATATATCCCACCTTCCAGCAGTATGTCAATATATCCCACCTTCCAGCAGTTTGTCAATATATCCCACCTTCCAGCAGTGTGTCAATATATCCCACCTTCCAGCAGAATGTCAATATACCCCACCTTCCAGCAGTATGTCAATATAATATTCCACCTTCCAGCAGTATGTCAATATATCCCACCTTCCAGCAGTATGTCAATATATCCCACCTTCCAGCAGTATGTCAATATATCCCACCTTCCAGCAGTATGTCAATATATCCCACCTTCCAGCAGTATGTCAATATATCCCACCTTCCAGCAGTATGTCAATATATCCCACCTTCCAGCAGTATGTCAGTATGTCCCACCTTCCAGCAGGGTGTCAATATGTCCCACCTTCCAGTAGTGTGTAAGCGAGTATGTCCCACCTTCCAGCAGTATGTCAATATGTCCCACATTCCAATAGCTTGTAAGCGAGTATGTCCCCACCTTTCAGTACTGTATAAGCGAATATATCCCACCTTCCAGCAGTATGTCAATATGTCCCACCTTCCAGCAGTGTGTCAGTATGTCCCACCTTCCAGCAGTGTGTCAGTATGTCCCACCTTCCAGCAGTGTGTCAGTATATCCCACCTTCCAGCAGTCTGTCAGTATATCCCACCTTCCAGTAGTGTGTAAGTGAATTTATCCCACCTTCCAGCAGTATGTCAATATATCCCACCTTCCAGCAGTATGTGAATATATCCCACCTTCCAGCAGTATGTCAATATATCCCACCCTCCAGCAGGGTGTCAGTATGTCCCACCTTCCAGCAGGGTGTCAGTATGTCCATCCTTCCAGTAGTGTGTAAGCGAATATATTCCATCTTCCAGCAGTATGTCAGTATATCCCACCTTCCAGCAGGGTGTCAATATATCCCACCTTCCAGCAGGGTGTCAATATATCCCACCTTCCAGCAGTATGTCAATATATCCCACCTTCCAGCAGTATGTCAGTATATCCCACCTTCCAGCAGGGTGTCAATATATCCCACCTTCCAGTAGTGTGTAAGCGAATGTATCCCACCTTCCAGCAGTATGTCAATATATCCCACCTTCCAGCAGTGTGTCAATATATCCCACCTTCCAGCAGTATGTCAATATATCCCACCTTCCAGCAGTATGTCAATATATCCCACCTTCCAGCAGTATGTCAATATATCCCACCTTCCAGCAGTATGTCAATATATCCCACCTTCCAGCAGTATGTCAATATATCCCACCTTCCAGCAGTATGTCAATATATCCCACCTTCCAGCAGTGTGTCAATATATCCCACCTTCCAGCAGTGTGTCAATATATCCCACCTTCCAGCAGTATGTCAATATATCCCACCTTCCAGCAGTATGTCAATATATCCCACCTTCCAGCAGTGTGTCAATATATCCCACCTTCCAGCAGTGTGTCAATATATCCCACCTTCCAGCAGTATGTCAATATATCCCACCTTCCAGCAGTATGTCAATATATCCCACCTTCCAGCAGTATGTCAATATATCCCACCTTCCAGCAGTATGTCAATATATCCCACCTTCCAGCAGTGTGTCAATATATCCCACCTTCCAGCAGTGTGTCAATATATCCCACCTTCCAGCAGTGTGTCAATATATCCCACCTTCCAGCAGTATGTCAATATATCCCACCTTCCAGCAGTGTGTCAATATATCCCACCTTCCAGCAGTATGTCAATATATCCCACCTTCCAGCAGTGTGTCAATATATCCCACCTTCCAGCAGTATGTCAATATATCCCACCTTCCAGCAGTGTGTCAATATATCCCACCTTCCAGCAGTATGTCAATATATCCCACCTTCCAGCAGTATGTCAATATATCCCACCTTCCAGCAGTATGTCAATATATCCCACCTTCCAGCAGTATGTCAATATATCCCACCCTCCAGCAGGGTGTCATTATATCCCACCCTCCAGCAGGGTGTCAATATATCCCACCTTCCAGCAGTATGTCAATATATCCCACCTTCCAGCAGTATGTCAATATATCCCACCTTCCAGAAGTATGTCAATATATCCCACCTTCCAGAAGTATGTCAATATATCCCACCTTCCATCAGTATGTCAATATATCCCACCTTCCAGCAGTGTGTCAATATATCCCACCTTCCAGCAGTATGTCAATATATCCCACCTTCCAGCAGTGTGTCAATATATCCCACCTTCCAGCAGTATGTCAATATATCCCACCTTCCAGCAGTATGTCAATATATCCCACCTTCCAGCAGTATGTCAATATATCCCACCTTCCAGCAGTATGTCAATATATCCCACCCTCCAGCAGGGTGTCAATATATCCCACCTTCCAGCAGGGTGTCAATATATCCCACCTTCCAGCAGGGTGTCAATATATCCCACCTTCCAGCAGTATGTCAATATATCCCACCTTCCAGCAGTATGTCAATATATCCCACCTTCCAGCAGTATGTCAATATATCCCACCTTCCAGCAGTATGTCAATATATCCCACCTTCCAGCAGTATGTCAATATATCCCACCTTCCAGCAGTATGTCAATATATCCCACCTTCCAGTAGTATGTCAATATATCCCACCCTCCAGCAGTATGTCAATATATCCCACCTTCCAGCAGTATGTCAATATATCCCACCTTCCAGCAGTATGTCAATATATCCCACCTTCCAGCAGTATGTCAATATATCCCACCTTCCAGCAGTATGTCAATATATCCCACCTTCCAGCAGTATGTCAATATATCCCACCTTCCAGCAGTATGTCAATATATCCCACCTTCCAGCAGTATGTCAATATATCCCACCTTCCAGTAGTATGTCAATATATCCCACCCTCCAGCAGGGTGTCAGTATGTCCCACCTTCCAGTAGCGTGTAAGCGAATATATCCCACCTTCCAGCAGTATGTCAGTATGTCCCACCTTCCAGCAGTATGTCAGTATGTCCCACCTTCCTGCAGGGTGTCAATATATCCCACCTTCCAGCAGTATGTGAATATATCCCACCTTCCAGCAGTATGTCAATATAATATTCCACCTTCCAGCAGTATGTCAGTATGTCCCACCTTCCAGCAGGGTGTCAATATGTCCCACCTTCCAGTAGTGTGTAAGCGAGTATGTCCCACCTTCCAGCAGGGTGTCAATATGTCCCACCTTCCAGTAGTGTGTAAGCGAGTATGTCCCACATTCCAGCAGTATGTCAATATATCCCACCTTCCAGCAGTATGTCAGTATATCCCACCTTCCAGCAGGGTGTCAATATGTCCCACCTTCCAGTAGTGTTTAAGCGAGTATGTCCCCACCTTCCAGTACTGTATAAGCGAATATATCCCACCTTCCAGCAGTATGTCAATATGTCCCACCTTCCAGTATTATGTCAATATGTTCCACCTTCCAGCAGGGTGTCAATATGTCCCACCTTCCAGCAGTATGTTAATATATCCCACCTTCCAGCAGTATGTCAGTATGTCCCACCTTCCAGCAGGGTGTCAATATGTCCCACCTTCCAGTAGTGTATAAGCTAATATATCTCACCTTCCAGTAATGTATAAGCGAATATATCCCACCTTCTAGTAGTGGGTCTGTCTGTCCCACCTTCCGGCAGTGCGTCAGTTTGTCCCACCTTCTAGCAGTGTGTCATCGAATATGTCCTACCTTCCGGCAGCATGTCAATATGTCCTACCTTCCAGTAGTGTGTAAGCGAGTATGTCCTACCTTCCAGCAGTGTGGCAGTGAGCATATCCCACCTTCCAGCAGTGTGGCAGTGAGCATATCCTACTTTCCAGCAGTGCGTCAGTCTGTCCCACTTTCCAGCAGTGCGTCAGTGAGTATGTCCTATCTTCCAGCAGTGTGTCAGTGAGTATGTCCCACCTTCCAGATGTGTATCAGTATGTCCCACCTTCCAGTAATGTGTCAGTATGTCCCGCCGTCCAGTAGTGTGTCAGTATGTCCCAACTTCCAACAGTGCGTCAGTGAGTATGTCCCAACTTCCAACAGTGCGTTAGTGAGTATGTCCTACATTCCAACAGTGTGAGTATAATATATATCCTATCTCCCAGCAGTGCGTCATTGAGTATTATTATCATTATTATTATTGCTACTACTACTACTACTACTATTACTACTACTACTACTATTACCACTACTACTACTACTACAACAACTACTACTACTACTGTCACTACAACAACAACTACAACTACAACAAAAGCAACAACTACTATTACTACTTCTATTACTACTACAACAACAACAACTACTACTACTACAACTACTACTATAACTACAACAACAACAATTACTACTACTACTACTACTACTACTACTACAGCTACTACTATAACTACAACAACAACTACTAATACTACAGCTAGTAGTACTACTTCTACAAATACTGCTACTATAATTACAAAAACTACTAGTACTATTACAACTTGTATTATTACTACTACTACAGGGACAGCGAATCTACCTCATTTAGATAACATCGTGTCGTTGGGCTTTGTCGACAAACCCGCGATGCTCAAGGTCAAAGCGCCAATACCCATCCCTCTGTCGATGCGGATGTGCCCTAAAGTGCCGCTGAAGGGCCCCTGTGTAAAACAGTGTCGCCAAGACAACGACTGCGGGAGGGGTGAAACTTGCTGCTTCAATGGGTGCGGTCAGATCTGTCGGCCAATAGAGCGACGTAAGTTCAAACCTCGTTACCTCGAATTATGACCACATATGAGCGCGATTACGTGTGTGGACTGTGATATGTCATGCGAGTCTGTGCAGTAAGTTCGAATCCTGTCACCTGACAGTTTGTGGTTTAGTGTGCCTGTGTGGACTGTGATATGTCATGCGAGTCTGTGCAGTAGGTTCGAATCCTGTCACCTGACAGTTTGTGGTTTAGTGTGCCTGTGTGGACTGTGATATGTCATGCGAGTGTGTGCAGTAGGTTCGAATCCTGACACCTGACAGTTTGTGGTTTAGTGTGCCTGTGTGGACTGTGATATGTCATGCGAGTCTGTGCAGTAGGTTCGAATCCTGACACCTGACAGTTTGTGGTTTAGTGTGCCTGTGTGGACTGTGATATGTCATGCGAGTCTGTGCAGTAGGTTCGAATCCTGTCACCTGACAGTTTGTGGTTTAGTGTGCCTGTGTGGACTGTGATATGTCATGCGAGTGTGTGCAGTAGGTTCGAATCCTGACACCTGACAGTTTGTGGTTTAGTGTGCCTGTGTGGACTGTGATATGTCATGCGAGTCTGTGCAGTAGGTTCGAATCCTGACACCTGACAGTTTGTGGTTTAGTGTGCCTGTGTGGACTGTGATATGTCATGCGAGTGTGTGCAGTAGGTTCGAATCCTGTCACCTGATGGTATGTGATTTAGTGTGCCTGTGTGGACTGTGATATGTCATGCGAGTGTGTGCAGTAGGTTCGAATCCTGTCACCTGATGGTTTGTGGTTTAGTGTACATGTGTGCGTGTGAGGACTATTTAAAAGCATTGCAAAAAAGTCATTTATTAATTTTTAACTATTATTCTCCAATATAATATTATATATAATTATTTTGTGTTTTTTTTTTTTAAATAAAAGGTCAACGGAAAAAAGGTGGTTCGTGTCCCTGGTATGTATCTGGCCGGAAAGACGTTTGCGGCTTTCAGTGTGTGGGAGACTATGACTGCAAGGGATTGGAAAAGTGCTGCGAAACATTGTGTGGATCGCACTGTTCTGAGCCCTGTTTTCATTGGCTGAGATCGTCCAGCGGAACTTGGCAAATTTCCAGACGGTGTCGCCGTTGGTGAATCCAGAGGACTGGTTCAACCAGCGATGGACAATAACTATGTCCCCCAGAGTAGAGAACACCCTACCCCAGTCCCGCACCGTCCGCCCCTTTACATTTGAGCTTGTAATCGAATATTACCATATGTTTCTGGGTGTGCTTATTTATTTATGTTGTATTATCAATTTAATATATACATGTATGTATCTTTAACACGAGTATGAAGGGTCCACAGGAATAACCCTATTATAATGGTCGTGTATGTCAAGGTCACAATAACACACTAAATTAAAAACCTATAATTATGGTAGGCTGTTAAAGGTAGTTGGTAAATTATGCTTTCTTAGGCATAAATATGCCACGATTGCTGAGTTGTAAACTTTAAAATAAAAAAACCATATCACCGTACTAAAAATATGACATCACAAGTTATTCCCGTGTACCCTTCTTATATATATATATATATATATATATATATATATATATATATATATATATATATATATATATATACCCTATTACTATATTACCCTAGTCTGATAAATATTCAATAAATGATGTTTAGGTAAGAACTGTGGAATCGATTTTTATCAAATTCTTATTTTCTGTCTCTCGGTAGTAAGCACACATTTCACTAACCATGACAATTTGTCTTAGCAACAATGTTTTACTCATAAAAACATTGCAGTAACGGCTATATGTATCTTATATCACCAAAAATAGCTATATATTCATATGATACAAATGTCAACGAAAAGGTTGTCGCCAAACAGATATTCGAGTTTATTTTTAAGACACCACCTAATGACATGTGACCTAACAATGTACACACACAATAAACTTCACTTAACAATGTACACACACAATAAACTTCACCTAACTATGTACACACACAATAAACTTCACCTTGAACATCCACAACAATACCCAGTGAGCGCATTCTGGTTTCCTTGCGGATTTGCATCGAATCAGTTGCAGGATTTCAGAAGGTGGTGGCTTCACTCCACATGGAATAGCTATTTTTGGAAGTGTAAAGTCTGTAGCATCTGCATGCAGCAACAAATTCTATAGTAAAGTTTGTTTTATTTAACGACGCCACTAGAGCACATTGATTTTTTTATCTTATCATCGGCTATTGGACGTCAAACATATGGTCATTCTGACACTGTTTAACAAATTCTATAGCTTCTCTGATGATTTATTCATACTAGCATCAAAGTGTTCAAGTTTAAATTCCGTAAGCACAAGTTTGACAAAGTTGAAAGTAATGAGGCTCAATATACCATTAAAAATATATTGTTTACAAGACTATTGATCACTGGGAGCTGTAGTTTCAAAATATACCATTAAAAATATATTCTTTACATCATAAGACTATTGATCACTGGGAGCTGTAGTTTCAAAATAAAGTAGTTTTTGCTGCTGTCTTTAGCATATTGTAAATACGACATGTTATAGTGAGAAATGTTAGTGTCAGGTGAATTACACACGTTGCGTTGGTCGACATAATAATAAAAACTGAAGTTCAGTCACTCGTGACTTGCATGTAGTCATCAAAGCAATGTTGGCATTGTGAACTGTTTGGACCATGTCATGTAATTTACTTGTAGATATTTCAAAAATAGATTGGTGTTATGGTTAAGCCATCGGACATAAAGCTGGTAGGTACCGAGTTCGCAGCTCAAAACAGGCTCCCACCCAAATTGAGTTTTAACCGCATTGGGTAGGTGCAATTCCACATTTGAACCTTATTTGGATATAAGCACGAAAATAGGTTGAACTGAAATGAAATGGATTGGTGCACCTTAACACATAGCAAGCTGATACAACGCATAGCAAGCTGATATAACACATAGCAAGCTGATATAACGCGATCATGTAATTTTTGTAGCTATGCTCAATTCAGTGAATAATAACATTTGTCAGATAAGAATGTGAATGCGAGAACTGTATTCTTTGTACCTTAATGATAGTAATATTCTGTATTTGAAGTATTAATTTTTGGGGTAAAACTTAATGTGAAATACAGCCGCGTCTTTTTCTTACGGCCAATGTTTGTGGCCATCTTGGATATAAATGATGATGCAATATCTCATTTTCAAAAATATTGTTATAACTGAATATATTGACCCCTAAGACATTATCAATAGCATCAAAATCGTTCCCTAGTTGATGTAAAATGAGATACATTGCAAATTTCTACTTATGACTGCTACTGTTGTGGCCATATTGGATTGAAATGATGTTGCAATGTCTTGATTGGCTGAGAGTAGTTCAAAATGAATTCCTTAACCACTAAAATCCAGTCATAGAGATCAACACTTTACCATAGGTGATAAAGTATCCAATGTAGCGTCAGTTCTGTCTTTGGACAGTCCTGTTGGAAGCCATCTTGGATATTTGAAAATGCCCACGGGTGCCAAGTTTGCACTCCCTAGCTCATCAGTTAGCACCTTTCGAATATGCGGAAACAACAAGGAACTGAGAGTTTAGAAAGCAAACCACTAGTTTAATTGAGCACCATTTGGCACCTTTTACAGCATTTCTTAATATCATTTAAGTTTGACCATGACGTCTAAAATGGAATAGTAGCTTCTTTAGCATGTTATACATGCTTACGGTAACTGTATGCCTTTAATATGTAGTGCTTTAAAATGGCTTTTTTTGGATATTGTCTATATTTGACCATGACCTTTAAAATCGGGTAGCCCTTTCCAAAAAAGGTGTGCGTGTGTTTGTGTGTATGCGCGCGTATGTATGTGTGTGTGCACGTAAAGGGTCCAACGGATAAAACCAGTCAATTCAAACTTTTCGTATTTTGAGGTAATAGAATTTTAAAGTTTGTAACTCTACAATCATAGACTATTTACACCCTAACCAAGCGTGATTTACCAACAAGCCGTAATGGCCTACCTTAGCTATAAGTTTTTATTGTATCGTGTTTACAACAGGTTATTCCCTTGGACCATTCACATATACATAGCCAAGCTGACGATGTTATTGCCCTTTCCCGCCAATTCACACACACTTACACTTTAGAGTTTTTGTTGTAGGCTGTCATCTCGCTGGCACTGTAGCCTAACTATGCTTTACACTTGACGACAATATTAAATGACTGAGAACCTCCATCCAAGTTGTGTTTTTATGAATCACACCTACATATACTGCACCATATGATTGGGTAATCAATTGACAAATACAGACAGGGTAGTACATACCACGGCCTTTAATATACCAGTCATGGGCTATTTCTCGTTCCAGCCAGTGTTACACGACTGGTATATCAAAGGCCGTGGTATGTACTACCCTGTCTGTGGGATGGTGCATATAAAAAGATCCTTGCTGCTAATCGAAAAGAGTAACCCCTGAAGTGGCGACAGCGGGTTTCCTCTCTCAATATCTGTGTGGTCCTTAACCATGTTCGTGACTCACCGGTTACACAACGATAACTGAAGAACCAGGGCTGCTATTTCTATGGTTTCTGATGATGTACCACTGTTTTGTTTAACGACACCACTAGAGTACATTGGGGTTTATTAATCATCGGCCATTGGTAATTAAAAAAAATATATAGGCCTAGTCTTAAAGAGGAAACCCGATGTTTTCCATTAATAGCAAGGGATCTTTTATATACACTCTATCTCACAGATAGGATAGCACATACCACGGCCTTTGGTATTACCAGTTGTGGTGCACTGCTGAAACGAGAAATAGTCCAATGGGTCCACCGACGGGGATCGATCCCAGACCGACTGCGCATCAGGCTATCGCTTTACCATTGGGCTACATCTAGTCCAAAACGGACGTACAAAGGCTACACCCCGTCTCCTATCACTGCAAATGACAATAATTATTATGTAAAGACTCAATGCACAAGCATTATAAAGAACACTACATGGCGTTTGGGAAATAATGTGGCGACCCTGTTTGCACCCTATTATTGAGTAGTTTAGAGTAATAACTACTATTATTATCGACTTCGGCCGTTCAACAATTAATTAACGCACCAAGTCTGAGAGTTCATTCATCAGGTCCACTGTAGTTCCTAATAATATTGTGACATATGTTGTGCTTCACACATTCATTTCTAGTAATTAGGTAAGAATTAAAACAATTGGTATTTTTCATTTGATAAGCCTTCTGGCTGGATGTTGCCCATGTTATTTTGTAATATTGTGCATTGACGTTTTGGGACATGGGTGTATTGCGGAAGAGCCGTCCGGTATTAATGGGTTCCTGAACCATCATTTCGGACCGGTACTACAGCCAGATAAGGTTATATAGCATATTTGTTTCTCAAATTTGGAGCGAAAATAAATGCTTATATACTGTATGTTCGCAATGGTGTATGTTGTTAGTGCCAACGGAAACCCGTTCTATAGGCAATCTTTCAAGTTGGGCGGGACGTAGCCCAGTGGTAAAGCACTCGCTCGATGCGCGGTCGGTCTGGGGTCGATCCTCGTCGTTGGGCCTATTGGGCTATTTCTCGTTCCAGCCAGTGCACCAACACTGACATATCAAAGGCCGTGGTATGTACTGCCATGCCTGTGGGATGGTGCATATAAAATATTCCCTGCTGCTAATCGAAAAAAGAGTAGCCAATGAAGTGGTGACAGCGAGTTTACTCTCTCAATATAGGTGTGGTCCTTAACCATAATTATGTCTGACGCCATATAACCGTAAATAAAATGTGTTGAGTGCGTCGTCAAATAAAACATGTCCTTGCTTCATTTGAAGTTGAGCAATTTAAATTGAATTTCAATGGCAGATGACATGTGTCGTGAGACCTACGTAGGCTACGGTAAATTAGCAACAGATCCAAAATTCAAAGTAAAACGATGCGACGCAAAAATGCACTTAAACCACACTTCTGACACTGGCACCAATAAGGGCGATATTTCACTCGTGAATTTGTTCACAAAAATATAAATACGATTTCTATATTTTCACAGCAACTAAACAACGGTGAAAATGTCACTTTTTATCGACTATCATAGCTATGGTTTCCGTAGATATTTGGTATGTATATAATAAATAGGGTTATTGTTGTATTAGAGCGGGAATATTTGCCTACACGATGGTAGACAGCCATTGCGTGTTTTGTTATACAGTTATCTCTGACGGCAGAGAGCGATACCCTACGCACTCGAACAGACCACGTATTCCAACCCGGGGAGAGAACGGTGAAACGACAAAAGTAAAAGCATATACCTAGCCAAATTAGCTGGCACAAATTCAGCAATAAATTAACAATTACTCAAAACCAC
This sequence comes from Gigantopelta aegis, assembly GCF_016097555.1. NCBI lineage: Eukaryota > Metazoa > Mollusca > Gastropoda > Neomphalida > Peltospiridae > Gigantopelta > Gigantopelta aegis. The sequence goes on along the minus strand of NC_054708.1, from coordinate 84,640,505 downwards.
CCGCCTGTACATCTCTCGGACGGAAGAGCGACCTTAAGCACTCGACCAAACAAGCACTCCAACCCGGGAATCAACGGCGGGATGGTAGCGAATGATTTAATAACCGCTAGATATGACAATGCTTGAATCGTGACATCTGTGACCCCCTTGGTGGAACATCCACCCTACGCACTCGAACAGACCACGTATTCCAACCCGGGGGGGGGGGGGGGGGGGGGGGGGGGAAGAGAACGGTGAAACGACAAAAGTAAAAGCATATACTCAACCAAATTAGCTGGCATAAATTTAGCAATATAAATTAACAATCACTCAAAACTACCCGCCTGTACATCCCTTGGATGGAAGAGCGACCTTAAGCACTCGACCAGGCACTCCAACCTGGGGATTAACGGCGGGACGGTAGCGAATGATTAATAACCACTAGATATGCCAATGCCATCCAGACCTAACCACGATAACCATATTATTCTACTGTAAATATGTTCATATTCTGAAGCTCGTGATTGACAACTGGCATACACCACCCGCTAAAGACACATTATTATTATTATTTTATTTTATTTTATTTTATTTTATTATTATTATTATTATTATTATTTTTTTTTTTTTCTTCTTCTTCTTTCCTTCTTTCTCACTAAGACAGGATCGAAGTCGCAGTAACCCAATTGGCTAATTAACCAGCCAATCAACATCGTTAGATAATCAACCAAGATAGGACACCACTAATTATCGCCTATTTTTTTGCAGCACTCTCATTGGTCCAATCCAGCCATCACGGATCAAGAACCCCACTACACCTAACTGTAAATAAACTGCACGAATTTGTCTTTGCACCCGCACCATGTTTTATTTTTTTATTTTTTTATTACTGATGCATTCCATCCTAGCTAACTACGGTAAGTCAACTAGGGTTCCAGAAGCAAAGACATGCAGGAAAAACGATACCCAACTATCCAGATAGCCTGAAGACAAACCAAGTAAGCCTACTAAAATCCAATATTTAGGGGGCAGGAATCAAAATTCTTCAAACTAAGTACCTAGATCGGTGCATATATGTATACAATTGCTACTTGCCACCGTTAGTTTCGTTGTATTGCATTGGTAATAAAGTTAAGTATGCCAAGCACTAGGCTTTTAAACCAATACCTACACTATAAGGTTTTAACCCTTCAAATTAGATAGCTAGGCTAGTTTAACTCCCCCTCCGTTGTATTCAATGCTATACAAGGACGGAGGGGGATGGGTGGTCATGAATGACCGTTGAACTCACTAGAATAGGGACTTAAGACAATAGGTACAACCGTAACACAAAACTAGGATTCACACACATACTACACGCTCACTGCATCAGTACACAGGGTGCATTGACTAATGATAACAATGCACTCGCCCCCATTTAAGGGTCCAGCACGTACTCTAATAAGGAACCGGACAAAAGAATACCGTTCCGAGTACACAATTGCAATGCACCCGGGGGAAGCTGAACAAAAGATTATCGGCCTCCCCCACCCAAACCCCCAATACTTGCTGCTGGTAATAACTTGGTACTTGGTGATGCCTTGACCAGAAGCGGTCAGGCTCTTTATAAGGGCCCTATGGGCAACCTAGAGAGACACCACAGCATCGTAAAGGTCTAAAATTAACGAGCTACTCTCGATTCACTAATATCAAAACCTATATTAGCTCGGCCATTTACCTTTCGACCGACCGTTCAAAATTGGGCCAAATTCCCTCAATCAAAATTGCGCACCCTTTTCTCTTTGGCATTTAACTGCTCCATTCAAATTCCATAGCACCACCACCACCCCCACCCGCCTGCTACCGATTTGATCGGGCTGCTGGTGCTCCCTTGCAACTGCCAGTGCAGGCGGTCCCTCCTCTCCCCTCCCCCCATCTTTCCTGTCATGGACAGAGGAGCCGGCCAAGGCCGGCTCTTGTGCCCACGACAGGCGTGCGCTACAACAGCTTGTTCTGAATGTGCACGTAAAACCCTATGACATGACATGAGAGAGCGATCATAACCGTCCAAATATCTAGCTCTCGAACGGCAGAGTACTCAGGCTACAACACATACTTTAATAAATGGAAAACCCCCCACAAAAACCCCGCGCATTTTAGAATTAGTAAACAATCATGATTATTCCTGCTAACTGGGAACATGTTTCTGCGTCGTACTCCATCTTGGAAGGGAAGTGACGGCAACTTCTGTATGCACAGAACTAACGCTGTGATGTACGGCATTGCGTTTAACTTTGATCAGCCCGACTTGAAAAACAACATAATGCCCTGATAAGATTAAAAAACAACAACACACACACACACACACACAAACCCCCCCCCCCCAAAAAAAAAACCCCACCCACAAAACATTCACGATATCGAAGTGACAATAGCCTTTTCTTTGGAACAACGTAATTAGTCAGTTCTGTAATTTTAGATGGGACGGTCTACTTAATAGTATTATAGAATTATTTACAGCAATAGACGTTGTCGGTTAATAATGTTCAGGTTATGTGTTGCAGATCCGGTCTCGAGTACTCGGGCCGAGTTTAGCAAGACCAGAGTCCGTTTACAGGACTCCAGTACCCGTGCAAGGAAGAGCACTCTCGTTTAATTATATACTCAACCAAAAAGGAAAGTATACATATTGAAATCTTGAATATTTTTTTAGTGTGCCATTTCACCATAATCGAAAACCATTGTGCGTACGTGCCACACTATACCACACATTGCACGTGCATATCGTTTCGGATTGCCGCATGTCACGTGACGGAGTGACGTCACGAGCGAAAACATGATTTTCACGCTGTGGGCCAGTTGTTGGGCATGCATACACCCGATATTTCACAAGGGTATTTTCATGAGTGCACACCTTCGAAAAAACAAAAGCCTATAAAATACCGTGTGATAATGCCACGCCTATCACAAAATGACCGTCAGAGAACAGTTGGGATGCTTGATGCTGAGCGCTATGTCAGTGACGTTGCCAGATGTTTTGGTGTAACCAGATTCACCATACAGAGACTGAACAATCGTTTGCAGGCTACTAGATCCACCAATGACCGCCCACGGAGCGGCCTCCACGAGTTACGTCGACTGCGCAGGACCGGTATATCAGAACCACCACTCTCCGGATCCGATTTCAAGCAACCACCATTCTTGTCCGACAGTTACGCATTCATGCTGAGACAGTCAGGAACCGTTTGCGAGCCTACAACATCCGGCCACGCCGACCTGCGAGGGGACCTATTCTTACCGCGCGCCATCGTCAATTCCATCTGCAATAGACACGACGACGGATCCAATGGACAAGGAATCAATGTTCTCTTTACTGATGAATCGCGATTCAGCTTGAGAGTTGCTGATGGGCGTATCAGAATGTATCGCAGACGTGGCGGGAGGCACCGGTGTAATAGCCCAAAATATATCCCCCGCCAAACTATACCTCGGGGTATAAAACAGGCTAGCCCAGAACATACTTCTCGAGTCTTATTTCAATAATGCAGGAGCAGTCACGATGTTGGAGACTTTCATTCCAAGCCTTCTTTAATTGTTGACATTTTTGTTTCATAGGTTGGTCACTGTAATGGTCCATCACCAGCAAACACGTGCTCAACTTGTGAAATTACTGCATACACACCTCCTAAATGGTGTGGTTATCTAATTCCATAATTTCTGCCATGAATGTCGTCTGGTTTATAAAATAAATGAATATTGATTACATGCATACTTTTTTTTTTGGTTGAGTATATTTATTTACGTCATTTTGCCATAATATATTTGCTCCAGTTACACTATAGGGCTATAAAACATGGAGGTAGAACAAAAGTCGAATATGTGGAATGCAATACAATGGTATGATTTGGAACCCATGTACAGCGCTGGAATTAGATGCATTGCTAGTTTATTTTATTCCTTAGTCTGATTATCTAGTGTAAGTGCTGGGTACTCCCAAGTCAAATATCGAAGATTGGCAAACCTCAATGGCTCACGAAGAACAGAAAATCGTCCCATTTCGGTAAAACGGATGGCCTCTCAACCATGGATTGCAATGACTTGAGCCAATCATACAAGACGAGATTCCTGGGAAACGTCCTTCCGACGACACTGCCTAAGAGTAGTAAAGATGGAAGATCTGTGACCTATTACTGTCTGAACCGTAAACTTCCTTTCCTGAACAGAGGCCCGAAAATATTCAGCTAAGTCATAGACAGGTGGTGATAAGGTGTCGAAATCCCGTTTACCTGCCCAACGAACCCAAACACTCCACTGGCATTGGTAAATATTCCCAGTAGACCGGCGCTTCGAAGAGGAGACGAATTTAGCAACCTGCTGAAAAAAACCTCTGACTTGCAGTTCACGCTCAAGGCATCGGCAGCAGGTGACACAAACACCAGCAACATATCCACGAGTGGACCCTCACAAAGGCAGAATCGTATAAGGTACCGGTACCTGCTTGTGCAACATCCACTCTGTCTGGACAGGTGAACGACGTCTCAAGGTCACACAACTCCAGGATCTCCAAGACCCTGTGACTCAGTGACTCGATTGATGTATGCGATAACAGAACTGAAAGCAAGCACGACGAACGGTTGATATAGCGGCTCCTTTTGGAGGCAGTCCACACACCTGTCAGATACTGATTCACAAGGTGCACCGAATCCCTTGAGAGAAGCATCGGTGAATAGAACCATCTCCGGAGAAAGGGGTGGGGAGTGTAAAGGAACAACCTGGGGCAAACACTAGACCCCCAGGCACTCTCGGATCGATTGAATGAACCAAGGACCCAACAGAATCATCGTATCCCAACAGCGGTCGTCCCAAACATGGGATAGATGCTACTGGAGAGATCTGAACAACCCGTGAAGCATGCACACCGAAATGCACTTCTCCTGAGAAAGATGCAGCGCCAGTCGTGAATTTGTGGAGGTGCGAATCCGTTGGTCGAATGTACGTCTCCACAAGGTTGAAGAAAACTCTGAGATACGTGAAACCCTGAGTCAGCACCAGCTCAGACTTCACCCAATTGGGAATAAATCCCATTCGATGATCATGTCCATAATCGACTGGTGTCCAAACCTGAATGGCAGCACTTGAAACTTGAAAGCTTTACCATAGAATAGGAAGCGCAGGAACTTCCAAAAATATCTGTGAATCAGGACATGCAGGTAGGCATCCTTCAAGTCGATGGATGCATCCCACTCACCAACCTAGATTAAGGCGTGAACCGACTGAACTGTCTCCATCTTCATGGAAGGAACGACCACAAAAAATAATTCATTGGCCTGAGGTTGAGAATTGGTCAAAGAACAAATAGAGGTAAAATCCTTGGGAGTCCAAATCCACTTGGTGGATGGCACCCTTGAGGAGAAACTTGGCATCATCTTTTCAACCAGAACCTGCCTGTCTAACAACGGCATTAAAGATATCTGGGGAGATGAAGTGAGAAGGATACCCCTCCTTGACAACATCGCTGTTAGGCGCCTTGCCCTTGGTGGTAGCCCGAAAAGGTGCCAAGCTCAGCAGATAACGACTCTTTTAAAAGTGCCTGCGCTGTCTGTGTCTGCCAAGTAGGGGCAGAAAATTTGGGTATCTAGAACCCTTCAAGAAACGCAAGTGTTTTGGAAAAAGGTGCTTTAAACATTGCCGCACTGGAGAGGTGCTTGCAAACATTTCCAAGTGGGGCAAAGGGATGGACTTCTAAGATTCCTTGTCCATGATAAGGCATAAGTCGGATCGCAAAAGAAAGGTTTCGATTTATGACTGGCTGCAAAACCCCCCAAAACAAATGCATTTTCATAATACTGAAACCCCGCAACCCAGACAAAAAATGGAACAAAAGGTTGTTCGCCCATAATCACTCAGACAGCTGTGCAATATGATGTGATGCGTTAGCGGTCGCCGACAAACCTTTCGCCATCGGGGTAAGGCTTTCCACAACCTTATCCAAAACAAAAAGGAAAGTTCCCAGATAGTTATTAACCTGGAAAAGAAGTTTGGACGGCATTTCCATCATTTTCAGGTCCACGATAGACCTCATGAAAGGTACCGGAAAACCACGCCTAACGTCTTGTACTAAGGAGCAACAATCTTTGTATTGGGCAAGTTTCCCTATGACTAAAGCATTGGTGTGAACAGGCCTCTGCACCGAAGTCACACCAGAATCGCCAAACTGATCTTGGTCACCAAGTGAAAAACCATCGCCTGCCACGCTAGAAAACCAGGCAGAGGCAGAACAAAAGACAACACGTCAGAACCGTCGTCTTGAATACAAATTAAGAGATATATGTAACCTTCCACCTCACTCCGCTAGAGTAAGAATCCTGGTGCCCCAAAAACCCTGCCGACTCCCGAACACCAGCTGAAGCCGATGACAGAACCTTCGCTGCCGGCCGAATCAGACCCTCCGGGTACCTCTGGATGTCTGGAAAGTTGGAAGCAACTCTACATGGAGGACAATCCCGGATGCTCTTCTCCAGCAATAAGTATATATTATTTTCCTATACAAAATAAACCAGCATTGTCAAACTGGCCACAAACAAGTCAAAATAAGTTACTATACAGTATGTTTTGTCCAGGGATGTGTTAACCTGTGGTGAATTTGAGAAACCTTACATACAGAAATACTAAACTGACCGTTTACTTAACGACACCTCAAATGAATCAGCTATTGCTTAATAAGATCTCAAACAACGCTAAATATATTAATGAATGAAGTTCACCTCAGCTCATTTTAAACTTTGGCTACTTCATTAGCTTAGTCAGGATTTCATGTTGGGGCACATCCACATGGGGGAGGGGGAGGCGGGGGAGGAGGAAAAGCAACCACACAGTATTGTAGTTGTGTTAATCTCACATAAAAAAGCATCAAGGGGTATTTTACATACACCTTTCCATAGACAGGACAGTACATACCTTTACATTTAATACACCTGTTACGCAGCAATGACTGGAACGCGGGTAATAAATAAATGAAGCCATCAAAAGCAATTGATCCTGTGATCTGTCACACCTCCAGTAGATTCTGTACTACTGTCAGGTTCGCTTTCCATTAACATGAGCTTATCCATACAATGCATTTACATAGTAACTTTTCCATATACACTATCTATCGATGAGCGATTTATCCACGTGCAAGTTTTTCAGCCTCACTGGCATCATAACGTTAAGCATTTATTTTCGGCTTGAACTAAAATTTTGTACAGTAACCCGCTTGTGAAAACGCAGACATGGAAAAGCACATTTCCTCTCCTGGGAAAAATGTGCACAATAAAACTTGCATGCAATCATGTTAATGAAAAGCGGGTCTAACTGAGGTACATCCCAACCCACAGCTTTTTATAAATCATCGACTACTGGTTATCAAACATGTCAGTCGTAGGTGGTGTGCCAAAACTATATCACCGACAGTACAGTCTTAACAATATAACTCAAACATGTCAGTCGTAGGTGCTGTGTCAAAACTATATCACCGACAGTACAGTCTTAACAATATAACTCAAACATGTCAGTCGTAGGTGGTGCCAACACTAGATCACCCACAGTACAGTCTTAACAATATAACTCAAACATGTCAATCGTAGGTGCTGTGTCAAAACTATATCACCAACAGTACAGTCTTAACAATATAACTCAAACATGTCAGTCGTAGGTGGTGTGCCAAAACTATATCACCGACAGTACAGTCTTAACAATATAACTCAAACATGTCAGTCGTAGGTGGTGTGCCAAAACTATATCACCGACAGTAGTCTTAACAATATAACTCAAATATGTCAGTCATAGGTGCTGTATCAAAACTATATCACCAACAGTACAGTTTTAACAATATAACTCAAACAGGTCAGTTGTAGGTGGTGTGTCAAAACTATATCACTGACAGTAGTCTTAACAATATAACTCAAACAGGTCAGTCGTAGGTCTGTGTCAAAACTATATCACCAACAGTACAGTCTTAACAATATAACTCAAACATGTCAGTCGTAGGTGCCGTCTCAAAACTATATCACCAACAGTACAGTCTTAACAATATAACTCAAACATGTCAGTCGTAGGTGCCGTCTCAAAACTATATCACCAACAATACAGTCTAACAATATAACTCAAACATGTCAGTCGTAGGTGCTGTGTCAAAACTATATCACTGACAGTAGTCTTAACAATATAACTCAAACAGGTCAGTCGTAGGTCTGTGTCAAAGCTATATCACCAACAGTATAGTCTTAACAATATAACTCAAACATGTCAGTCGTAGGTGCCGTCTCAAAACTATATCACCAACAATACAGTCTTAACAATATAACTCAAATGTCTGTGTCGAAACTATATCACCAACAATACAGTCTTAACAATATAACTCAAACATGTCAATCGTAGGTGCTGTGTCGAAACTATATCACCAACAATACAGTCTTAACAATATAACTCAAACATGTCAATCGTAGGTGCTGTGTCGAAACTATATCACCAACAATACAGTCTTAACAATATAACTCAAACATGTCAGTCGTAGGTGCTGTGTCAAAACTATATCACCAACAATACAGTCTAACAATATAACTCAAACATGTCAGTCGTAGGTGCTGTGTCAAAACTATATCACAGACAGTAGTCTTAACAATATAACTCAAACATGTCAGTCGTAGGTCTGTGTCAAAACTCTATCACCAACAATACAGTCTTAACAATATAACTCAAACATGTCGCTCAATGGTCTGTGTCAAAACTATATCACTGACAATACAGTCTTAACAATATAACTCAAACACGTCAGTCGTAGGTGCTGTGTCAAAACTATATCACCAACAATACAGTCTTAACAATATAAATCAAATAGTCTTAAAAATATAGTTATAGTCCTCCCCACAAGGAACGCCTTTTTTCATACTATGGGATTTACTGTAACTTATGTATTTCTGAGCAGATCGTTTCTTAAATTGCACACAAAAATAGTATTTTTTTGTTACCGGTATTTCCAAAACACTTTTACTTTTCTTCTTACGTCAAACCAAACTGAATTATTTACCAAAACATATTGTTGTAGGTATATAAGTAATTACTCTCTAAGTTTCTGTGTTGTACATGTAGTACATTTTAAACCTTTATGCTAAAATGTATTTATCTATGCAACTAAAATACATATATGTACACTAAAACAATTATTTTTTAATATAGCAACACTCATATTTTCAATAAAATCATACAAATTAAGATAATGATTTCGAAAACAACAGTAAACACATACAAACTCAAGATATGTCAACAATGATATATATATATATATATATATATATATATATATATATATATATGATTCGTCACAAGTATTTTTTAATATGGAAAATAACCGAGTCTATATTAATTGGTATTTGTTGAGGCTCTGCCGAGACAAATACCGATTAACTAGACGAGATTGATATTTTACTTATTAAAAAACAGAATCGCCAAACTGATCTTGGTCACCAAGTCAAAAACCATCGCCTGCCACGCTAGAAAACCAGGCAGAGGCAGAACAAAAGACAACACGCCAGAACCGTCGTCTTGAATACAAATTAAGAGATATATGTAACCTTCCACCTCACTCCGCTAGAGTAAGAATCCTGGTGCCCCAAAAACCCTGCCGACTCCCGAACACCAGCTGAAGCCGATGACAGAACCTTCGCTGCCGGCCGAATCAGACCCTCCGGGTACCTCTGGATGTCTGGAAAGTTGGAAGCAACTCTACATGAAGGACAATCCCCGATGCTCTTCTCCAGCAATAAGTATATATTATTTTCCTATACAAAATAAACCAGCATTGTCAAACTGGCCACAAACAAGTCCAAACAAGTTACTATACAGTATGTTTTGTCCAGGGATGTGTTAACCTGTGGTGAATTTGAGAAACCTTACATACAGAAATACTAAACTGACCGTTTACTTAACGACACCTCAAATGAATCAGCTATTGCTTAATAAGATCTCAAACAACGCTAAATATATTAATGAATGAAGTTCACCTCAGCTCATTTTAAACTTTGGCTACTTCATTAGCTTAGTCAGGATTTCATGTTGGGGCACATCCACATGGGGGAGGGGGAGGGGGAGGAGGAGGAAAAGCAACCACACAGTATTGTAGTTGTGTTAATCTCACATAAAAAAGCATCAAGGGGTCTTTTACATACACCTTTCCATAGACAGGACAGTACATACCTTTACATTTAATACACCTGTTACGCAGCAATGACTGGAACGCGGGTAATAAATAAATGAAGCCATCAAGAGCAATTGATCCTGTGATCTGTCACACCTTCAGTAGATTCTGTACTACTGTCAGGTTCGCTTTCCATTAACATGAGCTTATCCATACAATGCATTTACATAGTAACTTTTCCATATACACTATCTATCGATGAGCGATTTATCCACGTGCAAGTTTTTCAGCCTCACTGGCATCATAACGTTAAGCATTTATTTTCGGCTTGAACTAAAATTTTGTACAGTAACCCGCTTGTGAAAACGCAGACATGGAAAAGCACATTTCCTCTCCTGGGAAAAATGTGCACAATAAAACTTGCATGCAATCATGTTAATGAAAAGCGGGTCTAACTGAGGTACATCCCAACCCACAGCTTTTTATAAATCATCGACTACTGGTTATCAAACATGTCAGTCGTAGGTGGTGTGCCAAAACTATATCACCGACAGTACAGTCTTAACAATATAACTCAAACATGTCAGTCGTAGGTGCTGTGTCAAAACTATATCACCGACAGTACAGTCTTAACAATATAACTCAAACATGTCAGTCGTAGGTGGTGCCAAAACTAGATCACCCACAGTACAGTCTTAACAATATAACTCAAACATGTCAATCGTAGGTGCTGTGTCAAAACTATATCACCAACAGTACAGTCTTAACAATATAACTCAAACATGTCAGTCATAGGTGCTGTATCAAAACTATATCACCAACAGTAGTCTTAACAATATAACTCAAACATGTCAGTCGTAGGTGCTGTGTCAGAACTATATCACCGACAGTACAGTTTTAACAATATAACTCAAACAGGTCAGTTGTAGGTGGTGTGTCAAAACTATATCACTGACAGTAGTCTTAACAATATAACTCAAAACAGGTCAGTCGTAGGTCTGTGTCAAAACTATATCACCAACAGTACAGTCTTAACAATATAACTCAAACATATCAGTCGTAGGTGCTGTGTCAAAACTATATCACAGACAGTAGTCTTAACAATATAGCTCAAACATGTCAGTCGTAGGTGCTGTGTCAAAACTATATCACTGACAGTAGTCTTAACAATATAACTCAAACAGGTCAGTCGTAGGTCTGTGTCAAAACTATATCACCAACAGTATAGTCTTAACAATATAACTCAAACATGTCAGTCGTAGGTGCTGTGTCAAAACTATATCACCGACAGTAGTCTTAACAATATAACTCAAACATGTCAGTCGTAGGTGCTGTGTCAAAACTATATCACCAACAGTACAGTCTTAACAATATAACTCAAACATGTCAGTCATAGGTGCTGTGTCAAAACTATATCACCAACAGTACAGTCTTAACAATATAACTCAAACATGTCAGTCGTAGGTGCTGTGTCAAAACTATATCACCAACAATAGTCTAACAATATAACTCAAACATGTCAGTCGTAGGTGCTGTGTCAAAACTATATCACAGACAGTAGTCTTAACAATATAACTCAAACATGTCAGTCGTAGGTCTGTGTCAAAACTCTATCACCAACAATACAGTCTTAACAATATAACTCAAACATGTCGCTCAATGGTCTGTGTCAAAACTATATCACTGACAATACAGTCTTAACAATATAACTCAAACACGTCAGTCGTAGGTGCTGTGTCAAAACTATATCACCAACAATACAGTCTTAACAATATAACTCAAACATGTCAGTCGTAGGTGCTGTGTCAAAACTATATCACCAACAGTACAGTCTTAACAATATAACTCAAATGTCTGTGTCGAAACTATATCACCAACAATACAGTCTTAACAATATAACTCAAACATGTCAGTCGTAGGTGTTGTGTCAAAACTATATCACCAACAATAGTCTAACAATATAACTCAAACATGTCAGTCGTAGGTGCTGTGTCAAAACTATATCACAGACAGTAGTCTTAACAATATAACTCAAACATGTCAGTCGTAGGTCTGTGTCAAAACTCTATCACCAACAATACAGTCTTAACAATATAACTCAAACATGTCGCTCAATGGTCTGTGTCAAAACTATATCACTGACAATACAGTCTTAACAATATAACTCAAACACGTCAGTCGTAGGTGCTGTGTCAAAACTATATCACCAACAATACAGTCTTAACAATATAAATCAAATAGTCTTAAAAATATAGTTATAGTCCTCCCCACAAGGAACGCCTTTTTTCATACTATGGGATTTACTGTAACTTATGTATTTCTGAGCAGATCGTTTCTTAAATTGCACACAAAAATAGTATTTTTTTTGTTACCGGTATTTCCAAAACACTTTTACTTTTCTTCTTACGTCAAACCAAACTGAATTATTTACCAAAACATATTGTTGTAGGTATATAAGTAATTACTCTCTAAGTTTCTGTGTTGTACATGTAGTACATTTTAAACCTTTATGCTAAAATGTATTTATCTATGCAACTAAAATACATATATGTACACTAAAACAATTATTTTTTAATATAGCAACACTCATATTTTCAATAAAATCATACAAATTAAGATAATGATTTCGAAAACAACAGTAAACACATACAAACTCAAGATATGTCAACAATGATATATATATATATATATATATATATATATATATATATATATATATATATATATATATACTTAACTCCAAAAGAAACGCGAATACGTAGATTGGAGGTTTTGAGTGCACTCATTGAAATACGTCCCAAAGTTCTTAAAATAATCGTTTCTATGAAAAACTTAAACAATTCGTAAAGATGAGATTTCATGTTATTGACATGTTAAAAATCGAGGTCGCATTGTCATTTGAAATGTCAAGGCCATGGCGCTTCTTCAATGGCGTCACATGCCACTCAAACATGTCCACTAATAGCGGGTGTGTCCGCCATTGCTGGCCATGACCGCCGCACACCTCCTACCCATGGAGAGGAAGAGGTTCCTGATGAAGGCCCTGGGCACGTTGTTGTAGGTGTCCACGACGGCCTGGCGGAGCCGCTGCTGTGTCACCACGGGAGCAGGGCGTTGGTTCATCATGCGCTGAACCTCGTCCCACAAGTGCTCGATGGGGTTCAGATCCGGGCTTAAAGCTGGCCAGTCCATTGTGATGATGTTGTGCTGTGCCAGGAATGCCTGGGTGGCCCGTGCCGTGTGTGGCCTGGCGTTGTCGTGCTGGTAAACCATCTGACGGTGACCCGCGAAAAAAGGCACCACCACAGGCGTGAGCACTTCGTCGATGTAGCGCTGTGCTGTGACGCCCCTGCCGCGTCCTCGGCCGTTGTTGTCGAAGATGACAGGTTGTACACGACGTCCCCAGGATATGGCACCCCACAGCATGACGGAAGGCCCTCCCCAACGGTCCCTCTCCATAACACACGCATCTGTGAAGCGCTCACCTCGACGCCTCCACACCCTCATACGACCGTCGGCCCTATCTAAGCAGTAGCGGCTTTCGTCGGAGAAGACGATGTTCTGCCACTGTCGGTTCCGCCACTGTCGATGCAGAACAGCCCAGTTCTGTCGTGCAAGGCGGTGTCGCTGTGTGAGACGTTGTCCAATGTACGGTCGACGACAGTTCAGATGGATGGCGATCAGACGACGTCGTACCGTGGTGTAGGAAACGGGGCGGTTGTGGGTTCCCACTGTCTGGTACGAACCGATCACGCATGTGAGTTCGGACGATGTAACGGTCCTGGCGCTGTGACGTCACTCTGGGACGGCCGCTACGTGGACGGTCGACGACGTTGTTGTTCTGTAGAAATCGGTCTATGAGACGGTAGATTGTCGAGACATGGACACCGAAAGCACGTGCAACCTGCCTGGCATCCATTCCGGCCTCCAAATTCCCCAAAGCTCTATGTCTGGAATCAGCGTTAAGTCGTGGCATCGTTGTATCGCTACTCGTAAAATGAGTTGAAAATTGCTGTCTGGCGTTTCTTTTATACCCAGGCCTGGTAGTGTTTCACGTGCAATTCGCATCTTTCATGATCCACCCGTTTTGCATTCCAGATCGATTTTGGTCGTCAATTTCAGCACGTGCGTGACGTCACACTGTACTCGTTTTTTTCATGCGTTATGTGGAATTGGATACGCTGACAAGATGGCTATTGGTCAACTTAATCGATTTGTACATAGTTTATTCAAATGTGGGTTTTTTAATATTTTAAAATTTTCGCATTTCTTTTGGAGTTAAGTATATATATGATTCGTCACAAGTATTTTTTAATATGGAAAATAACCGAGTCTATATTAATTGGTATTTGTTGAGGCTCTGCCGAGACAAATACCGATTAACTAGACGAGATTGATATTTTACATATTAAAAAACATGAGTAGCAAATTCTATTTATCCTATAACTCTTCTAAAATAACATTTTAATTAATTGTTTAGTAAATCACAGTACTAAAGTCGCCGCCATCGGTAATATGACGTCATCACGATTAGCGCAGATTAGTTTGACATCACACATTTTAAACAAATCTTTGAAAATGTTACGTTCAGGTACATGGGTCTTGTTGGCTTGTAAGCAAATGACTCATCTATGGCAACACATAACCTAGAGACCATGCAAATTTGCATACCATTATTAAGCGGGTTAATAAAGTAAATTATCACATGGGTTTATGAGATGGATATCATAGGTAACCTTTTTTCCTCCCAAACAATTTATAATGTAAATGTACCTGTAATAAGCGGTCACCTGTCTAACCCGGCCAGCGGCCACCTAAATCGGATCCCAAATCGCCAAAATACCTGTATTAAGCGGCCACTTACTATGACAATACACGACATGAAGTAGGAATTAAATAATTAAATGGAAAAAGAAAACAAACTTGTTGAGAACGGTTGATTTAATACATTCCATTTGCATTATTTCTGAAGGAGACGAGATGTCAAAAGTTGATTTATAGTCAACTGTGAAGCACACATCCGTTGATTAGCAGTACAAACGGTAAAACAAAAAACAACAAGAAATGTCTTAAAGACAATATATGTGGCAACCTGTCTTAAGCAGCCACTTTTATCTACTCCCTTGTGTGACCACTTAAAACAGGTTTGACTGTATATATACGTGACATTCTCACTCTTATGATCTCCTTCACTAAAAATCCTTTTTAAATGTAAATGCAGTTTTATCATTTATTGATTCATTACATATAGTAGTATAAGCATGTCAGGCCTAATTTTATTTTTGTAAAAAAAAAGAAAAAGAAGACTTATAAAGTGAAAAGTAAAATGTGCGATGACGTGACGAAAATGGACATCACTTTTTTAACACTACAGTAATTTCCAAAACTCTGCTCTCCTGATGTAATATTTGCTTATTGAAATACACTGTTTAAGACAATATCCAGTCTATTTCTAAATGCCGTATAGCAATTTACTAAAAAAATATTCTTTATGATGTAACATTTACTTTTTAAAATTTCAGTACAAGCCAGGACGTGACTTTTTGTCCAGTTCACTTATACAACTAATAAATGATACGTATATCAAATACTACTAAGAAACACTGTTGATTTATGAAATTAATGATATTTACTTGTTTTAAGTGTTTTTATCATCAAAATAAGTGCATAAAATTCTAATGAATTGAACTGTTGTTGTGCAAAAAAAAAGGTTCTCATACGATATTCATATAATATACTTTTATAACCAGTGACCATACCAACATTGTTTATCCTGATGTTGCTAAGTCTGGTGATTTTTGTCTTGCCTTTACATTACAATACATGAACAAACTAAAAAGATGAAGTATAGGTATAACTTTTTTGTTGGCTGCGGCATAAACCATTTACCCCAAAATTTTGGTCAACCTCACACAAATTGCAACAAAAGCAAACTTAACAGATTTTGTTTCCTGAATATGTACTCAGTGACAGAAAAAAAGTCCTAAGGGATTCTCTGGAGGGTAAGCTTTGAAAATCACCCAAGTTTGACACTACCCTATATGCCCGTTTTCTCCACATTTCGGTGTTCTTACATGATTGCTTGAATGATCTGTTCGTGTATACCATGCTTTATTTTTGGTGGAATAGCTTTAAAGTATTGAAATAATGAGAAACGATGAAGACACAAGACGAAATCCAAGTTGCCGTCAATAAAGTATTTTACGAAGTCCGGATTATATCAGATAAATTACAAGCTACTTGTAATAAAACTAACTGAACTGTAGAACATTAGGTAAAAACAACCAGTAAATCAGGTTAGATTGAAATGGCCGTTTTATTAAAAACGACATAAAATTATAACATCACATCACATTATGTAATAGTAAACACCTGACAAAAGTAGGTGTTCAGGAAAGTGAAATGACATAGTAACATTACATAATAAATGCGAAAAGCACTGTTGTAGGTGGGGGAAATCCGCCACCTTGCTAGATAAGCTACTGCCAGCCCGCAATAGCTGAAACTAGCAACCCCCAACCCACAGCAGTTTGACCGACTTAAAAGGTCATATCAGCCTAACCTGAATCGAAACACCCATCAGAATAAAAATACGATACAATGATCCACGACAGCACTGGGTTTATAAAAACTATTAATAATAGTAAGTACATACAATATAGGGTTGATTCACAAGAACCTTTAAATACAAACGTTCCCTTTTACAATAATCTACGAGAATGCCATACATCCGACGCAGTTTTTTGTATTGAGGTGTGAGAATGCATGTTTTATCAACACATTTTTATTTTTATGTAAGAAGCTACGAGAATGCCATGCATTCGACGCAGTAAGTTAGTTTTAGCTATTAAAGTAAGAAAATCCCATGCATTCAACTCAGTAAAAGTAGGATTTCCATACAGTAAGCCACAAGAATGCCATGCATCCGATGCCACTGCCTGTATGATAGTAGTGTAAACTGTAATTCACCATAATTCGAAAGATGGGATTCTAATGTATCACTTAAATGCGTTAGAATTCCACCTGCCCATAGCTTGTATCTCTGCCTCTGATACCCATTGACTAGCAGCGGTGCTAGCAGCACCTATTCTAAAACCGTGACTTTTGTAATGTTCGGACCTATATCCTGCTGCAAGCAATGCATTTTTCAATATATTGCAAAAATATCTGTAAGAAACCGTAGATCCTCCTGGGAATACAAAAATACAACCCGGAGAAGAACCTCGAAGATGTAGATACCTGTATAAAGTATGTACTTGGCAAAATTCCTCTATCGCTTGAGCATTAAGAGATAGGGTAATTGGGGCAGTGTTATAATGACCCTTGAAAGAGTGAAAACTTATCTCCACTCTGGAAGGATTTTGCAAACCCTTTTTGAAGAATTGCACATTCTTTGTCTGTAGAATATTCCTACTATTTCCCCAATGCGCAAAAATGCATAAAAAGCAAGTATAAACATTGACCGGAACATAAGTTTGTTGTATCTTGTTAGACAAACTTCATCCAGAGCATTTATAATTTGATACAATATATGTTTTGTCAGTGGGCGCCTGAAATCTTGTCTTTTATTTATTTTCTTTAATCCTGCTAGCATTTTCCGAATAATGAAAAACTGTGTGGGATCTTTAAAGGCCCCCAACTTATGTATATATCCTATAGCTGACATATAAGTTGTGATGGTTGAACTAGCAAAGCCAATGTCCACCATGTGGGCAATGAATAATGCCCCGTTTAATGTCTTGTTTAAATGCGCAATAACTGCTGTGGAACTGTGGTTGGAATTCTGTCCATCTGTGGGGCTGCTTGGTGAAAGTATGCCACCTGTAAACGAGACAGGTAATCAGCCAGTACATTTAGTTTTCCTGGTATATGTTTGGCTCTAAAATGAATATTGAATCTCAAGGCTGCTAATACCAATCTCCTGACAAGACCCATCATTACGGTATTGGGCGATGTTTGTTTATTTATTATAGCTACCACTGTATTATTATCAGAAAAGAACAAAACTGATTTATTTCCCAGTTGCTGTCCCCAGTGCTCCAAAGCTAGAACAATTGGAAATAATTCCTTGATGTTAATATGGTGTTGCAACATATGTTCATCCCACTGACCATATAACCAATGTTTGCCAAATATGGCGCCATACCCCACATTACTAGCGTCTGTATACATTTGTAGTTGTTCTGACGACTCCAACTATTTGGCAAAAACATAGTAGTCCCATTGAAATGTTCAATGAACATTGTCCACCCGTTCAGATCTAATTTCGCCTCTTTGGATAGCCGAATATGGTGACCTGGATTGTAAATCTTACAAGTTAGGTTAATCAATCACCGCAGAAATGTTCTGCCAGGTACTATCACTCTGCATGCGAAGTTTAATAAACCTATCAATGACTGTAATTCTTTAAGTGTCACTTTTTCCCTGCCTAGGAATGCCTGTAGTGATGTTTTTATTTTTTCAATTTTGTCTAGCGGTAATCTGGCTACCATCAAGTCAGTGTCTAACTCAATCCCCAAGAACGTAATACATGTAGTGGGCTCAACAGTTTTCTCTTGCTTTATTTTAATTCCGACATGTTGGCATAGATCTAAGAAATTTTGCAATGCATTTTGACAATCTTTTTCTACTGGGAGACCCATAAATAAAAAATCATCTAAAACATAACTACGAACCTGGCCTGAAAATAGTTTTCCATTATCCAATGTAAAGTAGAGCTGAACTTTTCAAATAATTGGTACGAAATGGAACAACCCATGGGTAGACATCTATCATAGTAATATAACCCTGCTATTTCCATACCTAAGAGTTCATAATCTGATGGGCTTATCGGAATAATTCTAAAAGCAGACTTTTTATCAGTCTTTGCCATCAACGCCCCTTGTCCCAGTTGGTTAATTTGAAATATGGCCGTATTCAAAGTTTCATATTGTACTGATTTATGTTCATCAGAAATCCCGTCGTTAATTGAAGACCCTAAAGGATAGGACAGGTGATGAATAACCCTATACTCCCCTGGTTCTTTCTTGGGAACTAGCCCTAAAGGTGAAATTTGTAAGTTGGCAAAAGGGTGTGTGTTAAAGGGTCCTACAATCCTACCCAACTCTATTTCTTTGTTAATTTTTTTCATCAAAACACCTGGCATTTCTATAGCAGATTTTAAATTTGGACAAGACCTATATCCCCGAGGTCCATTATAACACAATGAAAAGCCATTCTTAAATCCTGCTTCTAAAAACTGTACTAATTCTGAATCATATCCTTTTAAGAAGGGACGCAAATAGTAAAATTTAACGGGCGTTACTCTGCTGACTGGATCCTGTTTTTTGGTTTGCTGCTGAAATATGAGGTGCTGCGGTATTGGTATAATTTGCTTTATCGAATTTTGAGCATTTTCGAAAGGAATGGGGTCCACCACAGGCTTTGCAGACATGCTTGAACCAGCAGTTGTTTCTATTGCACACCCCATTCCTCTGAAAGGCAACACAAAATTTATTCTGACTAATATATGGCTTGAACTGAACCTTCGTGGGTGGCACTGAATGTCCAGTTGCCATGGCCTCGAGGAATAGCTCATTATTTGGCACATCAAAAGGTAGTAATTCGGAAGAAGCTTGTCTCCACTTCCTAAAATTAACATCATAAGTTATGGCAGCCTGATCTCCCGCCTTCTTGGCAATCCGTTGGACGATATTTGCATATTTCATCAAAGAAACTGCCAAATCCGGCCTGGTCTTCACTACGATTGTGACATATATTTGGAATGCCGAATTCCAAACATCCATAGACCGAATAGGTACTGGTCTTGATTTCGGGATCAACGAAAAAGTAATCGTTTGAAAAGAAATGTCAAACTCATCAATGGGTCGATTTTGCAAAAGCTGACCAAAATCAACAAACTGGTCAGACCAAATTTTTTCTTTGTGACGAATGTCAACATTTATATCAAGAGGGCGGGAGATGCTACCATTCAAACCATTAATTGAATAATCATCACGACCCAGTGCTGCCGTACTTGTCAGTTGCTCTATGGCACCAGTGATAAATGTCGGATGTTCCTGTGACGTACTGGGCGCTGGTACGGTAGAAATTACTTCCCCGAAACGCGGCCCCGATCTAACATCTTTAGCAGCAGCTGGGCTGGTTCCTGTTGCTGACGGAGCTTGTCGCAGGACCAAACACTCTTCCTTCAATTGGCGTATCACCTCAGCAGCAATTGCCGACACACCGGGGCCCGTTGTTGTTGTCTCAGACATCTGTGATGGGGATTGCCCCGACACATCTGGACCCGTTGTTGTTGTCTAAGACATCTGTGATGTGGATTGCCCCGACACATCTGGACCCGTTGTTGTTGTCTCAAACATCTGTGATGTGAATGGCTCCACAGTCTCCTCAACGGCTGCTGGTCCCCTTGCAGACCGCCGCCTTTTTGGTCTTGCTAGAGACTTGTTTCCCATGGCCGATTTTTGTTTGCTTTGTGGTGGCATTATGCTCAAAAAAAAGAGAAAAGTTGATTAAACCATAACATACAATGTAGTTGCCAAGTATCTATGATACACAATTTTGACATGCATTAACTATATGAATACGCTGTTATCTCACTGGCCCATTTGTACATAATGTTAAGACAAAAATAATTTTAACAACCACTGTTAAGCTACTGAAGCCAATTAACACTAATCACTACATGTGTCTCGCAAAAGCCCACATGTGATCCACTAAATATCTGGAAACACACCAATGAAGCCACGTGATCCACTAAATATCTGGAAACACACCAATGAAGCTCACAAAAGCCCACATGTGATCCATTAAATATCTGGATACACACCAATGAAGCTCACAAAAGCTCACATGTGATCCACTATATATCTGGAAACACACCAATGAAGCTCACAAAAGCCCACATGTGATCCATTAAATATCTGGAAACACACCAATGAAGCTCACAAAAGCCCACATGTGATACACTAAATATCTGGAAACATACTAATAAATATCTGGAAACACCTATTAAAAATAACAATTGCATCTTACCTGTAGGAAATTATTTGAAACTGACGCTGTTGTTAAGTGACGTCACGACGCGAGGCTATTAGCCAACGTGATCTTCCTTACACAGTCCTTTCGCGCCCTGCTAAATGGCATACAAAGACATATGTTTATGATTATAACCGACCTCTTAAATACAATTAAAAACAGTTGTATTTAATTGTCGATATATCAATCATACAAACCTAATAAAATTCAGGGGGAAAAAGAAGAAATAAAATATAGCAGTCTGTTGAAATACGACACACTTTTACATCTCATAATCAAGAATAATAAAAAATAATACTGAAATTCACACTGTGATACATCGTCTACATTGTAGAAACACAAATGATTAAACATGTTGAAATTTAGCTCTCGACAATGTCATGATCTTCATCATCATCACATGGTGTCTGTAATATGTTCGTACAGCCAGATCCCCTGCAGTTTCCACAAGCTGGAGTGCACTCAATGTTATGTCTCTTGCATGTGCATCTCAGTGTCCTGCAGTCAGCCTGGCAGTTGCACCTGATGACCCACAGCAGATGTTCATGAGCTAGGGTTGTCTGAAGTGGCACAAACCCCTTGTCACACTCCTGCCATCCCCACTCTGTCGGACTAAGTCCATCTGCAGGTGATTTGCTGCTGCTGATGTGGGTGGTAAGGCCTGTGGCTAGATCATTTTGTAGCCACCTTCTCACAGAACCACTGATGCCAGAGAGTGATTTTGTAGCCACCTTCTCACAGTATCACTGATGCCAGAGAGAGTCCAGAGTGTCAGTTGATTTTCCGTTGTAGATTATCACCAATGCTTTCTCTCCCGCATCTGCCACATTATGTGTGGAAGCTGAATGTATATCAAACACTTTGGCCTGCTCACGGCATGTGTTGCTTGCTTTGAACTTCTTGAGCGAGCATCCTTTCCGATCCCGTGGAGGCGAGATGTTGTGGCACACCCAAGAACTGCATGCAGAAAGAGGATATGCTTGCATATGTCTGGACCAAGCAGTTGCTTTGTATCCTTGATGTTCTTCTTTGGCTCAAGGCAAAAGAAGAGGTCATGGGATTCCAGGCTTACTGGTGGCAGATGTCTCTATATGTAGATCCGCGGGACCATGGGATACGTTGAACAAGTGCCCCACCATCAAATGCATACTGGGTTCCATCATCTGGGATATCTGCTAGGACATCAGGACATCCCAGATGGCATCACCAAGGAATGGCTTGTGTGCTTCTCGGAGCAGAAGAGAGCAATCAAAGAGGACTGATGGGTAGCTGCATAATTTATGCTTGAAGGCTGACTCCAGTTCGTCTGATGTCTGCACAGCAATGATCAGTCTCTGGAAAAGGAGCTGTGGATCAATCTGGACTTGATCTCCATCAATCTTGATTGATGACTTCATGGCTAGGGTGACAACTTGGTCTTTCCTCTTGAAGGTGTACTCAGCAGGTGTTCTCTCATCCAGACTTCAGTATAGTGGCCCCAACTGCCTGTGCTGTATCGATGTTGAGGTTGGTGTGGGCACCGACTCCAGTGGCAATGCTCTGCAGACTTGGGTCATTGCTGAACAGATTCCGTCCTGTACATACTGGAGAGCTGCTAGTCCTTCCAGTCACGAGCTTGTCTTGCTTTGGTCATGTCCTTGTTTTGCTCCCCAGTGTTGTAGTTCACCCCTGTAAGCTCCTGCATTGCCTGGTGCACAGGCAGGCATCGATAGCAGCCACAGCAGGCACTGGTCTTCAAACTTCTCATCAGAACTTGCTCGATAATCAGGTCGGATGAAAGACCTGCCCACAGGCGATCGCTTCGTCGAATCATGTGGAACCCCTAATCGAAACGTTTTTGGACATCAGGGTTTTTAGCCTTGAGGTTGGAAATCTGCTGCAGATACACCATTGCAGATTTGTCATACAGGTTGTGGCCCGAGGCTTCCAGGTAGGGCAGCATGTTCTGGATGGCCTGTAGATGTAATGTCCAGTTTCCAGTGTGCTCTGCCCTAATGTATTTGCCTAGGATGTCTAGCATGTCCATGTACTGAATCCAGAGTGCTGAAGTTCTGGTGACATCTTTGCAGACCCAGACTGCTTCTGAAGGCGGTCTTTCATTATGTTCAGAACATCAGACAGACAAACCTCTTCAGCAGACATAGCCCTGTCCATCAGCTTCACATAGAGGATACAAGCTTCATCCAGATCCGGATTCTTACTAACATCTGAAGACTGTTCATCTGGTGGCCTTGCAGCTGCTTCAGCCAAGTCCAGATAGTCATTCTCATTGCTCTCTGATTTGTTATGTTGGCGTGGTAGAGGGGCATTGAGCACATTTGTCAGCATCAGGGCATTGAGAGCTGCATCAACAATGAAGTGTGCATGTACTGTCCGAGCAATGGCCTTGCCACTAAGCATTGGAGGCATAGATCAACTCCAGTAGTTCTTGTAGCCCGGATGAAATAGAAATCAAGAAGTACATGTAGTTAGCCCCAAACACCTCATAGTATCACAACTGGAAACAAAGTGGTATTATAGAGTGCCTGCACTCAAAAATTTCAGTACCCATGACTTGGCTTTAGTAGCTCCAAAGTAAAAAAAACAATCTACAGAAAGCTCAATTTATCATCTCACAAATACTCTAAATAGAGCTTACTATACTCAGATTCAGGGATGGAATGGAAAAGGAACAGCAAAAGGCACATGTTCAAAGAAGAGAACGTTTAGGTTAAAATGGAGCACATGAGGACAATGATAAGCTGAGGACAATGATAAGCTGAGGACAATGTCCACAAATAGCACCCAGAGCAAGCGCATCTAGCATATGTTATGTCTCAAGATCTACAATCAGTCTCATCAACCTGTAATGTGGATCCCACAGAAAAAATCTAGTATCTTCAATGAATAGGATTCCTCGACCACAACCCCCCTAAAAAATGGTATTATTATGTATCACTTTTGGATTTTTAAGAATGATTGACACTATGCCGGGTGATGGCCATATTGGATTTCCCAGATTTTGGGACTTTCCTCCCGGAGGATTTCTTAGGACTTTTTATATGTCAAAGAGGATACATCCAGGGGTACAAAACAACTGAGAGAGCTTTTGTTGCAATTTGTGTGAGGTCATTGTACATAATGCCTGTACATTTAGCTCAACATTGAGTGATTGTATAAATTGCATCAGTAAAGCTTCATTTATAGTTCTATCTATGAATGTTCACCTCAGTGCACATAAAAAAAAAAAATTTTACTTTATTATTTTAAAATTTTAATTAAATTTTTATTTTTTTATTTTTATTTTTTTTAATGTTTTAAAAACAGTGTTAACATGCATTGAGATAGATATCTACAGATGCACTATCAATTAATTCTGTAGAATTCTTGTTTGCAATTTACCATATATTTTAGAATTAATATATTATTATATTTTTCTTTTTGTTGGTATTTTTATGATCATCTGATTTAATTGGAATATAAAATATGAACCCTAGTCAGTACAGGAATTATAGTTTTTGGACAGTTTCTTCTCACTGTTCATCATTATCTGATAGGCCAAACTATCAACAATGTATATTAATATAAACTGTTGATGGTTGACGATAGCAAAAATCTCAATGACACAATTGATTTGAATCCCCCATCCCAAGTTTTATCTTCCACATATACTGACACACAATGAAAACGCAAAAACTACTTTTCATTGCAAATAACGACAAACTATTAATGAATTGATGGATAATGTGTCCACCATTGGCCTGTGAGCATGCGTGGAGACGACGGGGAAAGGATTAGCACAAACATCTCAAATAAGCCACAGGAATGTTCCTCGACTCCTCCTGCAACGCCTGTGCAAGCTCAGCGACATTACGCGGTGGTGGCTGGCGGTGACGTACACGATGTCCTAACTCATCCCACATGTGTTCAATTGGGTTCAAATTGGGGGCCAGTTCATAACGGGTGATACCGGCTTGTTGCAGGAATGCCTGGGTAATTCTTGCAGTATGTGGACGGGCATTGTCTTGTTGAAACAGAAGGGGCCTTCCTGGTCTTCGGTGACGGCGCAAAAGTGGCTGGAGAACTGGTCTTCGAATAATGTCAACATAACACTGGGCTGTAAGGGCATTGTGGACAATGATGAGATCACTCCTGAAATCACAGTTGATTGCCCCCCATACCATCAGACAACCGCCGCCAAACCGATCACGTTCCCTCACACATCCGTTAGATAATTCATTGAGTCACCTGTACACACGTGCTACCCCATCAGTAAAGGAGACAGAGAAACGAGACTCATCTGAGAAAACAATGCTCCGGTAAAAGGCTGGTGGATGATTACCATTCTGGAGAGCAAACTGTAGTCTCACAGCACGATGTCGCGGTGTCATCATGTTACCGTTGTACGCGCGTCTGCATCTGAGTCCAGCCGTTCTGAGTCGACGGATGACCGTCATCGGATGGATATGCCTTCCATGACGTCCTTTTATGTTGCTTGCTGTCATCGTCACAGTTCTGAACCAGCCACGGAGGTGGTGTCATCGAATCTGCCGATCTTGACGTGGGGTCGTAACTGGACGTTGACCAGGTCGAGGTCGATCACGGACACTCCCAGTCTGTTGATGACGTTCAACAAGTCGTCCAATAGTTGATGGATGGACTCTGAAGGTCCTAGCAACTTGGCTTTGCGAAGTCCCCCCCTTGAACAATGCCCAACGCTCGCTCCCTTTGTTCTTCTTGGAGTTGTGGCATTCTTATGTGACGAAGAATATGACACCGTTACGTGACTTTCATATGTCCACATACTGGCATTTCACGTGCATTGCACGCAGCATGATTGAGCATATAGTGAACGCATTTCACACCATTTTGTGTGTTTCTGCTATTGTACGTGTAACGAGAACAAAACCAGGATTAAAACCCAGACAAAAGTACCAATCAATGGCTTCCTCTCATAAATTGTTATTTTAAGTCCAATAAATATATTTTTCATTAATCACAACAAAATATTGAAAAATATCTGTTTTGCGTTTTCATTGTGTGTCAGTATATATCTTTATCAATTACATCCTTCACTGGAGAAATGTTGGTTTATATATTCCAATTCATGTCTGGATACCTGTATCTGCCAAGGAATAAACTTAAGATTTTAACAGCACATTGTATTTGAACAATTCTTTGACACAATATTTATTGTGTTTGTACACCAGTTTGAATTCACAAAATGGAACATTTGGTATAAATACAATATTCTTTAAATTGGTGGATTATCAATAATTCATTGTTTGGTCAAAACATAGAAACATAGAATTAATTGATAATAGTATTTTTGTATCTACATAAATCCATGTTAAATATTCGAACACCCTCCCCTGAACGTCCAATTTCTCCGTTTCTGATTCTTGATGGTGAGATGGTATATATATAAACACACACACACACACAAACATTAAACCGACAACTCCAACCCCTCCCAACATACCCCAACCCCAACATACCCCAACCCCAACAATGTTAATGTTGGTGATTATACTTTGGCAGTCTGGTTTTAATTTTCTCATAAAGACCGTTCAGATCTTTAACTGTATATTCTTTGTCCACCAGTTTATCCGATCTCCCATCAATGTCTAGGAGATAGGCTTGAAACCCAGCGGATCTCGCTCCGAGAAAATCCTTCTCATAACTATCTCCAATATGTACTGCTTGATTACAATCCACCTCTACTGTTTCTAATGCCTTTTGAAAAATGCCCACACTTGGCTTTTCAACTCCAACCACATAAGAAGGCAACACAAAATCAAAATAATGCCTGAGTGCAACATGTTCCAAAATACGATTAAGTCGTTCATCAAAATTTGATATTATGCCAACTTTTACTCCTGAATTCTTCAGCTTTTGTAATACTTGTTCTGTATAAGGAAGCTTTTCCCACGGTTTCGCTGTGCTGTAATAAACATACAGGTGATTGGCTATCTGATTCAAAGTCTCCTCCTGATTGGTCAACCTGAGAGTTTGAAAGCACTCCTTGACAAGGTCGGTCCACCATTTGTAAGAAGACATGCTGACTGCCGCTCCGAAGTTGGGATATCTGTGACAGTAATGTTTGTATTTCTCCTTCCACACAGTGTTCATGTCTTCCTCAGTTGTCTGGATTCCGTATTCCGCTGCCACAGTCACATAGTGGTATCCTGGACTGCGGATCACTCGTAGAATAGTGTTAGTGATGTCTAGAGTCACTAGTCTTAACACCTGCGCCATCTGTCATAGAAAGGAAAGAAAAAGGAATATCTGTTAACAAACTATGGCTGTTTTCTTTAATATATGGCCATTCTGACACTTGATCGAAGGAAGGAATGTTTGATTTAACAATGCCCTGAACACATTTTAATTATGTTTATATGGTGTCGGACAGATCACACAGATAATGAGAGCGGAGACCTGCTGCTGCCACACAATGGGCTACTCTTTCTGATTAGCAGGAAGGGATCTTTTATATGCAGTATCTCACTGACAGGATATTAAATACCATGGCTTTTGCTACACCAGTTGTGGTGCACTGGCTAGAATGAGAAATAGCTGCAGGTTGAGAGAGAGAGAGAGAGAGAGAGAGAGAGAGAGAGAGAGAGAGAGAGAGAGAGAGAGAGAGAGAGAGAGAGAAAGAGAGAGAGAGAGAGAGAGAGAGAGAATGAGAGAGAGAGGGAATGAGAGAGAGAGAGAGAGAGAGAGAGAGAGAGAATGAGAGAGAGAGGGAATGAGAGAGAGAGAGAGAGAGAGAGAGAATGAGAGAGAGAGAGAGAGAGGGAATGAGAGAGAGAGAGAGAGACAGAGAGAGAGAGAGAATGAGAGAGAGAGAGAGAGAGAGAGAGAGAGAGAGAGAGAGAGAGAGAAAGAGAGAGAGAGAGGGAATGAAAGAGAGAGAGAGAGAGAGAGAGAGAGAGAGAGAGACAGAGAGAGAGAGAGAGAATGAGAGAGAGAGAGAGGGAATGAAAGAGAGAGAGAGAGAGAGAGAGAGAGAGAGAGAGGAACAGAGGGAAAGGTGAGAGAGAATGAGGCAATGAGAGAGTGAGAGAGATAGATAGATAGAGAGAAGAGAGAGAAAGAGAATGAGAGAGAGTGAGAGAGAGAGAGAACTTGGTTCTCACATACTTTTACTGAAATGCAGCAAGAGATACTTCATGTATGCACTTTCCTTTACACAGCCTTTAAATTAATGTATCAACTGAGCAGGGCTCGAAACGGCCTGTGGCCAGGTCGCCAAGTGCGACCAATGTCCTGTTTGGGCAAATTGAATATTAAAAACATAATGGCATTAGTCGCCCAAATAATAATATTATTTGAGCGATCTACTTTAGATCTATAGCATATAAGCCACTATTAATATTTGTACTGCATCTATTTATTCCACATTAAAATCTTGCTCGTGGTTTGTGGTTCGCTTACCATAATTTGCCAACATCCATTATTTTTGGGAAAGTTTCAAGCCCTGCTGAGGGGCACTAGTTCGCTCCTTCCACAATTTGTTAATTGTAATAGATTTATAACCTAGCTCAAGCATTCCATGGCCCTGCTCTGTTTATATATTGTGCCAGGGCATGGCTTTGGGACACTTGAGCTGGAAGATGTATTGTCATATTATAGTCACCAAGGTAAATGTCTATGGTCTTTTTTGTTTCTTTTTTTATTATTATTATTTTCAGGAATAGTTCTGGGTGTGCAGCAATTTTCGCCAAATTTATTCAACTCCAAAAACTGTGGAAAGCCACTCTTATTTTCACAAAATATCAATCATTACATGAAATTTGTTGGCCAAATTAAAATATAATTTGCCAGTTGTGTTTAAAATTCACAACTGGCGAATTTGCCGAGTGGCAGCACTAGCCCTTATTTTTTAAAACATTATTTTGACATCTATATTGGACCTGGCCACAAAATTAGTGTCAACATAATAAATAATGAGACAAAACGTTCATCTTAATGACCTACCATAACAGAAGGCCTACCAATAAAAAGTAAAGATGGGAAGGAATTACCAAGACTCCAGTAACCCCCTTGAACTTGAAGGGCCCTTCCCCCAACAAACAGTTGTATATGTGTATATTAAATAAAAATTTATAGTGCTGTGCAAAAATCACAGGTAAGTATATATATATATATTTTTTTTTTTTAATACATATTTATTGTCCCAGATCATATAGCAGTGTCGGCTTTGGGAGCCCCGACTCACTGCTTTACATTTGTATCCATGATCTAAGCAGCAACAAACTGGGTTAAAAATAATAAAAAATAATAGAAACTGATTCAGGGTAAAGTTCAATTCATGCATACAGATGAACATGGACAGTGATCTATAATATAATTATTGTTATGATCCGAGATTTAAACCGGAACAGAGAAAATATCGAATAAGAAGGATGAGAATCAGAAAAGGATTTAGAAGAAGAAGAAGAAGAAGAAGAAGAAGAAGAAGAAGAAGAAGAAGAAGAAGAAGAAGAAGAAGAAGAAGAAGAAGAAGAAAAATACAAGACAGATATAGATGGCATAAGAAGAAGGACAAAAGTTGTTTTGAATTAAATAAGACATGAAACTCTCCAAACAGGCCACACACTAAATCAGTCACAATATTTATTGCTACATGTATATATATATACATTATATTTTCTCAATATTAATTATATCTATATTACTATCACTCACTCATTAAAGAGGTTGAGCCACGGGGACCATTCTTTAATAAATTTTTCATAATTGCATTTTTTAAATAGAATATATATCTTTCTATTTCAAATTTTTTATGCAATATGTTTTTAATGGCAGTGATTTCTAAGCATTTTTTCTGTATTTTTGTACAGTAAATATAGTATTTTATATTAATAATTAGCCAATTAAGAAAGTTATGTTTTTCATTATTTATGAAACTAAACATGATATTATTTTTATTAAAAGTAATTATATTCCCAGTCTTAGTTAATATCCAGGCTTGTACCGAATCCCATAAGTTTTTGGTCTCATTACACTCTACAAATAAATGTGATATGGTTTCAGGATAATTACTACATAAATTGCACATATTCGAATCGACGTAGCGAATCATATGTAAAAATGTATTAGTAGCTAAAATTCTTTGAAATAATCTGTATTGGAACCATAATAATGTTGAATCGTTCACGCATTGGAAAGGTAGCAAATAGTACTGTTCCCAATCACTTGGTGTAAAAATAAATCCTTGATTCGTTTATTTAATTTGTCACTTTGGAGTTACTGATTTGAAGTTTATTATATCGTACATATCTTTACATCCTCGTTGGCTTTTTAACAATAGTTTTAGTTTAAATGGAAGAATGGGTTTATTTATTGTTGTGAAACTATCATCTTTCAAAGTATCTAAATTTTTAAGGTATGATTTTACTGCTTTTACCAGTGAAACATTGTACAAGAAATTTGTTGTTGTATGATATATATTTATAAATTTACCTTAAGACAAAATATCACCTTGTTCACATAGATCACTTATGAAAATAATGCCTTTGCTGGCATAATTTTTATATATAAATGGCTTTCGATCTATAAGTATTTCACTATTATGCCAGATGTTCGTACATAAAATATCGTTTACACTTTCAGGATTATGTTTATTTTCTATCTTTACCCAACAAAATAATGTATCTCTCCAAAACTTATTTAGAATTTGGGTGGCTTTTCCCGTAATGAAATAATCTCCATGTATTATTAATTCATTTGTTGATACGTTTGTAACAGACTTAAAGAGATAAACCCACTTTGAATTACTTACAAACAATCTTCGTATCCACGAACTTTTTAAAGCGATCATGAAGTTACTTACATTTAACATTTTGAGTCCTCCTACTTTATAGTCTTGAGTTATTAGATCACGTTTTAACTTTTCAGGTTTATTCTGCCAAATAAATTTAAAAAATAGTGTGATTAGAGTTTTTAAGAACATTTCTCTTGGGTTCTGTAATGATATTAGAAGATGTGTAATAATTGGTATTATTAATGTTTTAAGAACTGTTATTCTACCTAAGACTGTTAATTTTCTTATAGACCATCTTTTCAATGAATTTTTAATTTCTAGTAGCTTAGGGTTAAAATTAAGTTCATTAATATTTTCCAAGTTGACAGGAAAGTTGATACCAAGTAAACTGAATTGAGTAGAGCCCCATTCTAACTTCCATCGTATATGGTGATAAACATCTTTAGAAAACTTTTTACTGCCTATCCAGATAGCTTTTGACTTAGAGTAGTTTATTTTTAGACCTGAAATATGTTCATAATAATCTAATACCATAAGTGTACTGTACAGGGACTCGAGGGATCCATCTAAAATAAAACTTGTATCATCTGCGTATTGCCATATTAGATATTCTTCACCATCTATATTTATGCCTCTAATAGTTGGATTATTTCTAATAATAATTGCAAGGATTTCAGCACATATTATGAAGATATATGGCGACAACGGGTCGCCCTGCCTGCAGCCCCTTTCTAACAGAATTGGTTCGGATAAGAATCCATTTTGTATTACCTTAGAAAAGGACTTATTATAAAACGTTTTAATCCAGTTTTTAACAGATGGTTTAAAATTAAAAATATCAAGTACTTGGTCTACGAATGGCCATGATATAGAATCAAAAGCTTTTTCAAAGTCTATTAATAAAAGTATGCCGGGAATTTTGTGCGTTTCCGTATGTTGCATAATATCATATATTAGTCTTATATTTTTTCCAATGTATCTTCCTTTTATGAAACCAGTTTGGTCTTTATCTATTATTAAATCTAATATCTGTTTTATTCGGTTAGCGATACAACCTGATGCCATTTTGTAAATACAGTTTAATAATGTTAAGGGTCTCCCATTTTTAAGTTATTCTTTTGGTTTAATTGCTTTTGGGATACATGTAATTATACCTAACTTTTGGATGTTAGACATCTCTTTAACAGAATAACTATAGTTAATAGATCGAACTATGAAATGACCCAGATCTATTCAGAAAAATTTAAAGAATTCAATCGAAAAGCCATCCGAACCTGGGCTTTTTTCATTTTTCATACCTTTGAAATATGTTAATACTTCCGAATATGTTATTTCGCCTTCTTATTTATTTGCGTCGTCATCACTTAATTTATTGAATTTTAAATTACGTATTTTTTCCATCACATCATTATCATTTTGCCCAGAGGGTGCAGAGTAAAGTTTTTGACAGGTAAGTACATTAAAATGAAGGACAAAATACCTTGGACAAGGAGACTGAAAACCACCATCTATTATATCAAAAATGTAACAAATAGTTTGTTTTATATATATATTATTATTCATTATTTAAAATAGCAAAAATGTCACATTTAAAGTTCTATCATACATGAATTAAAATTGTATTGGAATCATGATGTAATAAGCTTGAAAAATGTGAAAAAGAGAGTATGATTAACATGAAAACAATGGTAAAACTGTCACATATTTATCAATATTTTTAAAGGAATATTTACAAATCAGTTAAATTATGCCTATCCCTTATATAAATGTCAAATGAAAGGAACAAGTGGAATTGTTTACTTCCGTTCCTCACGGAGCAAAAATGACCTAGTATTTGATAAAAAGGTTTTTAAAACAGACCTGTTATAGGCCTACACTATTTCTTATATATTGTACAATAGACTATTGGTCTAGTCACTATTATTATAACTGTGTAATTAATTATAATTGTTTTTATATTTTATCATTTCCAAACATAGTTCCGCAGTTACTGGTGGTAGATTGAAAATGGCGTCTTTTGCTCGGCGAAACTAAAACTTCAAAGAACTCCGACAAAACAAGGAACAGAACATAATGACACATTAGGTATGTCTCCATTTTCATAAATAAATTAAATCTGAATTGTATATATAGTTTGAACCGATCGTTCCTTGCATTTTTTTAATTTTTAATTTTTGCGTACCTGGCAACAGGTTAAAACATGCGATATATCAATGTTACGTGTTACCGTTAAATCCTATTTTCGTACACACACACACACACACATATATATATATATATATATATATATATATATATAGTACATATTTCACCAAAGTAAACATCTACCAGGGCCCAGGGGATCAAAAATCCCATCACCCGACGCCCGTGCCAAGTGGAATTTTCATGTTGGGCAAGTAATTAACTGCATATGCCCGATGACAAGTGACCAATGTAATACCTAAAACTTTTTTTAAATTTTGTTACAAATCTCAGCAAAACCATTGGAAAGAGATCTGATCATCGAAGCATTTACATAGCTCTAAGGAGAAGTAACCCTAAATGCTGGAACGATTGGAATTCTTGCCAATACATTAACACACCAAAACTGAAAACAATGTGTTGAAAAGTTTGATAACAACTTAAAGGAGAGGACAATTAAGGCATTTGCCCTGGTATGTATATTCAACGATATATAATGCACATTATTGCTTAATATCAATATGTATAATCGTATAGTTAATTAATAAAACGGTTAAATGTGACGGCTATTATATATAACGGGCGCAGCCATTTTGTACCTTCTCAGTGAGTACGCCCTCTGGCGAGCTGGTGGTTATGTAATACTTAACGCGTAACGTCAGGAATGAGCCTTAGAACTAGAGAAACACAATGTACCTGTTTTTTGCGGGATGATAAATAGTCATGCATTGCAATGTTCTGTAATAATACACATCCCAGTAAGCCAGCAATAAGTATATCAATATATACATATATTATTTTTCAATACAAAATAAAATACCATTATCAAAGTGGCTACACAACAAGTCGGAACAATTAACAATGTTTTGCCCATGCATTAACATACGTACTGAAATGATACACAGAGTGTTTTCTTAGTTAATTGTCTATGCCGTTAGTCGCTTCTAATTGTGATTCCTAATTGGCAGGTGTGTATTTGATTGGTAACCAGACGAGCCAATTAATTGATGCTGTCTAGACACAAAAATACATACCGGTATTGTGGAATATTACCTGTCGCCCCTAAAATTGTAATGGACATGGTTTATTACTGTAAATAGTTCGGTAAAAAAAATTGATTACATAGACTATTCCATCTAAAACCACAGAACTGACCAATTACGTAGTCCCAAAGAAAATTATCACTTGGGTATCGTGGGTTGTAATTTTTGCTCCAACGTAGCATAACAATAGGCCTAATAGTGTAAATTTTTCCTTTGGATTATTTAACAGAGAAAAATACTATAACCCCATTTTGTTTTGTTAATGCAACTTGAAATATATTTAGTTAAATAGTTTATTATATTATTACGTCATTTATGCTGTTTTACAAGTCAGGTTGATCAAAGAGAAACGCTTTGTCGAAAATTACTGCTTTTGTTTACACTGTACATACAGGAGATGGTCAGAAGCCCACAGGACGTCACAAAAACTAAACAAAATGGCTGCCTCCAGTTAGCAGGAATAATCATGGTTTTTTATTAACTCTAAAATTACGCGTTTTTCATTTGCTAAAGTGTCAGTATGTGTTGGTGGTCCAGGCATGCATCTTTCTAACACTTAAGGCTCTTGTTTGAGTTGACCCTACCTTTAAGAGTTATTCCCTCTTTACTATCGACTAAGAGCGGTGATTTCCGCCACTGAATGTTTGACTGAATTTGTACAAGTAATCAGTTTGATGTTCTTCAAACTTGGAAATACCATCCAATATGCATTACAGCTTATATAAACATAGAGTATACATGACATGTGTGTGCAATCAAAATGTTTAATCCTTGCAAACATGGTACTGGTATATCAGGTGGGATACAGTTTAAAACTGTCATTTTCAAATTAAATTAGACATTAACGTGTTTCCGGAATCTGCTCTTTGCAAATGAACGGGGGCGTAAAGCAAGTGCTACTAACAAGTTTGTAATTTTCGAGTTCACTTGAACAAAACATAAATATTATGAACTGTATTCTTATAAAAGTTGTAAGATATTTTAGTTTAAATGTATAATAAACCTTGTAGCAGAACATACTTAATGTTTTTCAGTATTTTGCAAATGTAAATCTACATTCGTGTTAAATGAACATGTACACTGAAGTTAGATTTCATTATCCCCCGTCGTAATTGTGATGGTGTGATGCCCTCTAAGCATACATGAATATATTAAAAAATTTCTGCTTTCTTAATAGTTTTAACACATAAATTATGCTCAATAAATTAAAAATACAAGGCTGCAATTGATGTACACCCCCTCCCCAGCTGTTGTTTAAAAAGCCTGCACTATTTAAAAACATTTGCAGAGTAACAGAGCTCATGTTTACTTTGACCCCGCCACGGCTGTTTACAAGAGACTTCTCTCAGCTATGAACAGGATAATAACATCCCAGAGAAGTGTTTTGGGGCAGAGAGTGTTAAATAATATGCTCACAATAATGACACATGGGCCAAAATCCCTAAACAAATTTGAACCAATGCCAGCCATAAAAGAATGGCTCACAAGTGGAAAGGGATCTCACCACATCCATGACCATACAACAAGTAGTCACTAAGACATACATTGACAATGACACAGTAATTATATTTAGATGAACAAGTGGACACTACCAAACAAATAAAGTTTAAATCAAGAAATGGACACTATTTAAAAAATAAAGTCTAAATCAACAAGTAGAGAAGACAGTGGATACTACTGGACAGACATATACATTTAGTACTTCCTGGGCAAATGTTGTAACCTCTTAGCAAAATTCTTTATTTGTGCAATTAAACCATTTACTTTCAAGATTATTACATTATTTAGCACTGTATTAAATTAAATAGGAGTAACTCAATTGGTTACCTTAAGAAGTATGGGCAAGTGGAAAAATATATTGGGCAATTGATTATCTGATCGGCACTTGCCCATTGTCAAGTATTTTTTTGGAAATTTGTTTAACCCCTGATCTATGGTCCGTTTTTTAACATTTTGATATTTATTGGACCTCCAATGTTTACAAGTCTAATGGACAAATCAAGCATGCATATTCCGCTCAGTTTTCAAGCGGAATCGATAAAATCATGGAATTAATTATTTTGTGGCGAAATATGAGATGTACCAACAAATATAAACACTTACTGTATAAAGAATGAATGAATGAATGAATGTTTAACGACACCCCAGCACGAAAAATACATCGGCTATTGGGTGTCAAACTATGGTAGTGCAAATAAATAAAGTGATGATCAACATCAATATAAAAATTCAAGGTTTAAACAAAAACAGTGTAAAGAACTGTGCAAAAATACAAATACAAATATCACAGAATTTTACGGACACCGAATTTTACTCTAAACTTCAATTTGTGCTGTATTGGCCATTCTCAAAGAGAATGTTACACCCCTGCACCACGATGAGGTTACAGCACGCGCAGGGGTACTGTATAAAGAAAACCTCCCGAGTTACATTTTATGTATAACTAGACAATTTGTCCAAATAGTAATCCTGCATTAATCTAATTTTCAGTTACGAATAAAATCTCGAATTTATCTCGAATAATAATAATAATAATAATAATAATAATAATAATAATAAATCAATAAATGAATTAATTTAATTATTAACTAAATAAAAACAAATGTTTTTTTAATTTGTTTCCTTTACACACACACACACACACGGATGGAACTGGGCGGCAAGAGATCATGCATTTGCTTGTTTCTTGTGGTTTTCTTGTTCAATTAATATGCACATTTTTTAATTTAGTGTGCTTACCCGTGTTTAACACCTAGTAGCCAATGTGCACATTTGCACGAAGCAGTTGTCTCGAGCAGCATTTGTCACCAAGTCACAGTTATGCATCAATTAAAATAAGTGTTCATCTTTACGAGGCATTCCTCAACAACACAGTTAATGTGATATCGATTAAGTAGGAATAAGTTATCACTAACAGAAGTTGTCATCAACAGTATGGCTGGATTTAACATTAGCTGTTGAGCGACAGCGATCTGCAGTAACAACATTATCTGCAGTAACTACATTATCTGCAGTAACAACATTATCTGCAGTAACAACATTATCTGCAGTAACTACATTATCTGCAGTAACTACATTATCTGCAGTAACTACATTATCTGCAGTAACTACATTATCTGCAGTAACTACATTATCTGCAGTAACTACATTATCTGCAGTAACTACATTATCTGCAGTAACTACATTATCTGCAGTAACTACATTATCTGCAGTAACAACATTATCTGCAGTAACAACATTATCTGCAGTAACAACATTATCTGCAGTAACTACATTATCTGCAGTAACTACATTATCTGCAGTAACTACATTATCTGCAGTAACAACATTATCTGCAGTAACTACATTATCTGCAGTAACTACATTATCTGCAGTAACTACATTATCTGCAGTAACAACATTATCTGCAGTAACAACATTATCTGCAGTAACAACATTATCTGCAGTAACTACATTATCTGCAGTAACTACATTATCTGCAGTAACAACATTATCTGCAGTAACAACATTATCTGCAGTAACTACATTATCTGCAGTAACTACATTATCTGCAGTAACTACATTATCTGCAGTAACTACATTATCTGCAGTAACTACATTTAGAGTTGCAGTTGCTGCCGCTATCTGTTATAAAAATTACAAAATGTTGTAGCCTTTATGCAAATAATATGTCGCTATCTGTTAAGCAGTACTGCAGTTAGGAATTTTGTTAATTTCTGCAACTCAACGCGATCTGTTATAAACTGAAAGATGCGAAATAAAACACATACACACGCACATTCTTTAGCCTCTCTCTCTCTCTCTCTCTCTCTCTCTCTCTCTCTCTCTCTCTCTCTCTCTCTCTCTCTCTCTCTCTCTCTCTCTCTTTGTCGGTGGTAAAGCGTCCGCTTGATGCGCTATTGGTCTGGGATTGATCCCCGTCGGTGGGCCCAGTTCATCATGACTGGTATATCAAAGACAGTGTCTATGGGATGGTGCATATAAAAGATCCCAAGGTTAGTACTAATGGAAATATGTAGTGGGTTTCGTCTCTAAGACTATATATCAAAATTACCAAATGTTTAACATCCAGTAGTCGATGATTAATAAATCAATGTGCTCAAGTGCAGGGGTTGAAATTTAATTTGTTTACCACTATCCCAAAGGAATAGTGAATTTCAAAAAACACTATTCCGTCTAAAAATGTACTATCCCTTCAATTATTAATGTACCACTAGTTTTCCTGACTGTGCTACGTCACCATGTACAACATTGTGTAACAAACATTTGTTTATATACGAGTCTATGCATTACTGCGTACCAGCTGGAATTATAAACGAACTCACTCCAAACATTAGTCTTGATCAAAAAGGCGTTCATTTTGTAGCGGTAAGTGCATGAGAAAGGTCTAAAGAAAAAGCGTAAGCAGAATAGTTGCAGGCGATTTTCGGTATTCCGTGCTTTATTTTCACTTTCATGACGGAATATTGGAAGAATTGTTTTACTATTCTGTTTCGAAATTTACCATTTGCAGAATAGCGGAATAGCTTAAAATTCGACCTCTGAAGTGGTGTCATTAAACAAAACAAACTTTAATTTAATTTTTTTTTTTTATGTAAAATTATACTGGACAAACTTTCGATCAAGTCAGAAGTGTTATCCTTGACTACAAGCTTTTGAATATGTGCATGTTTGTTAGGGACCAGTGCAATAATTACGTGGCACTGGTTTCATAAAAAAAATAACCCCATGATCCCCATCAACTGAGTACCTGCCATCCATATAACTAACAGCTTAACCATTACGTCAGCAGTACCAGTCTATATACCGTGTGTGCTAACATCTTAACCATTGCGTCAGCAGTACCAGCCTATATATCGTGTGTGTTAACATCTTAACCATTGCGTCAGCAGTGCCAGCCTATATATCGTGTGTGTTAACATCTTAACCATTGCGTCAGCAGTGCCAGCCTATATATCGTGTGTGTTAACATCTTAACCATTGCGTCAGCAGTGCCAGCCTATATACCGTGTGTGCTAACATCTTAACCATTACGTCAGCAGTGCCAGCCTAACATCTTAACCATTACGTCAGCAGTGCCAGCCTAACATCTTAACCATTGCGTCAGCAGTGCCAGCCTAACATCTTAACCATTGCGACAGCAGTGCCAGCCTATATACCGTGTGTGCTAACAGCTTAACCATTACGTCAGCAGTGCCAGTCTACATACCGTGTGTGCTAACAGCTTAACCAGTGCGTCAGCAGTGCCAGTCTACACATCGTGTGTGCTAACAGCTTAACCATTGCGTCAGCAGTGCCAGTCTACACATCGTGTGTGCTAACAGCTTAACCATTGCGTCAGCAGTGCCAGTCTACACATCGTGTGTGCTAACAGCTTAACCATTGCGTCAGCAGTGCCAGTCTACACATCGTGTGTGCTAACAGCTGAACCATTGCGTCAGCAGTGCCAGCCTACACATCGTGTGTGCCAACAGCTTAACCATTACGTCAGCAGTGCCAGTCTACATATCGTGCGTGCCAACAACTTAACCATTACGTCAGCAGTGCCAGTCTACATATCGTGTGTGCTAACAGCTTAACCATTACGTCAGCAGTGCCAGCCTACATATCGTGTGTACCAACAGCTTAACCATTACGTCAGCAGTGCCAGTCTACACATTGTGTGTGCCAACAGCTTAACCATTACGTCAGCAGTGCCAGCCTACATATCGTGTGTACCATCAGCTTAACCATTGCGTCAGCAGTGCCAGTCTACACATCGTGTGTACCAACAGCTTAACCATTACATCAGCAGTGCCAGCCTAACAGCTTAACCATTGCGTCAGCAGTGCCAGCCTATATATCGTGTGTACTAACAGCTTAACCATTGCGTCAGCAGTGCCAGCCTATATATCGTGTGTACTAACAGCTTAACCATTACGTCAGCAGTGCCAGCCTATACATCGTGTGTACTAACAGCTTAACCATTGCGTCAGCAGTACCAGCCTATATATATCGTGTGTACTAACATCTTAACCATTACGTCAGCGGTACCAGCCTATATATCGTGTGTACTAACAGCTTAACCATTACGTCAGCGGTACCAGCCTATATATCGTGTGTACTAACAGCTTAACCATTACGTCAGCGGTACCAGCCTATATATCGTGTGTACTAACAGCTTAAGCAGTGTCAGCCTATGCATCGTGTGTACTAACAGCTTAACCATTACGTCAGCGGTACCAGCCTATATATCGTGTGTACTAACATCTTAACCATTACGTCAGCAGTACCAGCCTATACATCGTGTGTACTAACATCTTAACCATTACGTCAGCAGTGCCAGCCTATATATTGTGTCGTGTGTACTAACATCTTAACCATTATGTCAGCAGTGCCAGCCTATATATCGTGTCGTGTGTACTAACATCTTAACCATTACGTCAGCAGTGCCAGCCTATGCATCGTGTGTACTAACAGCTTAACAATTACGTCAGCAGTGCCAGCCTATGCATCGTGTGTACTAACAGCTTAACCGTTACGTCAGCAGTGCCAGCCTATGCATCGTGTGTACTAACATCTTAACCGTTACGTCAGCAGTGCCAGCCTATGCATCGTGTGTACTAACATCTTAACCGTTACGTCAGCAGTGCCAGCCTATGCATCGTGTGTACTAACAGCTTAACCGTTACGTCAGCAGTGCCAGCCTATGCATCTTGTGTACTAACAGCTTAACCGTTACGTCAGCAGTGCCAGCCTATGCATCGTGTGTACTAACAGCTTAACCGTTACGTCAGCAGTGCCAGCCTATGCATCGTGTGTACTAACAGCTTAACCGTTACGTCAGCAGTGCCAGCCTATGCATCGTGTGTACTAACAGCTTAACCGTTACGTCAGCAGTGCAAGCCTATGCATCGTGTGTACTAACAGCTTAACCGTTACGTCAGCAGTGCAAGCCTATGCATCGTGTGTACTAACAGCTTAACCGTTACGTCAGCAGTGCAAGCCTATGCATCGTGTGTACTAACAGCTTAACCGTTACGTCAGCAGTGCAAGCCTATGCATCGTGTGTACTAACAGCTTAACCATTACGTCAGCAGTGCAAGCGTATGCATCGTGTTTACTAACAGCTTAACCATTACGTCAGCAGTGCCAGCCTATATATCGTGTGTGTTAACATCTTAACCATTACGTCAGCAGTGCCAGTCTACATATCCAGTCTACATATCGTGTGTGCAATCAGCTTAAGCATTACGTCAGCAGTGCCAGTCTACACATCGTGTGTGCTAACAGCTTAACCATTACGTCAGCAGTGCCAGCCTACATATCGTGTGTGCCAACAGCTTAACCATTACGTCAGCAGTGCCAGCCTACACATCGTGTGTGCCAACAGCTTAACCATTACGTCAGCAGTGCCAGCCTACATATCGTGTGTACCATCAGCTTAACCATTGCGTCAGCAGTGCCAGTCTACACATCGTGTGTACCAACAGCTTAACCATTACGTCAGCAGTGGCAGCCTAACAGCTTAACCATTGCGTCAGCAGTGCCAGCCTATATATTGTGTGTACTAACAGCTTAACCATTGCGTCAGCAGTGCCAGCCTATATATCGTGTGTACTAACAGCTTAACCATTACGTCAGCGGTACCAGCCTATATATCGTGTGTACTAACAGCTTAACCATTACGTCAGCGGTACCAGCCTATACATCGTGTGTACTAACATCTTAACCATTACGTCAGCAGTGCCAGCCTATACATCGTGTGTACTAACATCTTAACCATTACGTCAGCAGTGCCAGCCTATATATCGTGTGTACTAACATCTTAACCATTACGTCAGCGGTACCAGGCTATATATCGTGTGTACTAACAGCTTAACCATTACGTCAGCGGTACCAGCCTATATATCGTGTGTACTAACAGCTTAACCATTACGTCAGCGGTACCAGCCTATACATCGTGTGTACTAACATCTTAACCATTACGTCAGCAGTGCCAGCCTATATATCGTGTCGTGTGTACTAACATCTTAACCATTACGTCAGCAGTGCCAGCCTATGCATCGTGTGTACTAACAGCTTAACCATTACGTCAGCAGTGCCAGCCTATGCATCGTGTGTACTAACAGCTTAACCATTACGTCAGCAGTGCCAGCCTATGCATCGTGTGTACTAACATCTTAACCATTACGTCAGCAGTGCCAGGCTATGCATCGTGTGTACTAACATCTTAACCATTACGTCAGCAGTGCAAGCCTATGCATCGTGTGTACTAACAGCTTAACCATTACGTCAGCAGTGCAAGCCTATGCATCGTGTGTACTAACAGCTTAACCATTACGTCAGCAGTGCAAGCCTATGCATCGTGTGTACTAACAGCTTAACCATTACGTCAGCAGTGCAAGCCTATGCATCGTGTGTACTAACAGCTTAACCATTACGTCAGCAGTACCAGCCTATATATCGTGCGCATAACCAACTCAGTGGCGCAGAGGTCTAAACCATCAGACTTAAGGATGGTAGGTATACATCCCGATACCGGCTCTCACCCAGAGCGAGCTTTTAAAGACTCAATAGGCAGATGTAAGGCCACTACACCAGTGTTCGAGATTAACAGTATCCCTGATATCCCTGGGATACCAGAATTTAATTTTGGATACCAGACTTCAAGAACCCAGTATCCCACCGGGATACAATATAATACTAAATTTTCAGGTGGGATACCAGATTTTGAAATGTTAGTATCCAACTGGGATACTGGCCAAATTTTTTAATCTTGAACACTGTACACCTACCTGCTTTCTTAGTACAGAGGCGGATCTAAGGGGGGCACCAGCCCCCCCCCCCCCCTAAACTTTGCGACAGTTATAATTTTATTATATATTGTTAAACAAAATTT
Source organism: Gigantopelta aegis (assembly GCF_016097555.1). Taxonomy (NCBI): domain Eukaryota; kingdom Metazoa; phylum Mollusca; class Gastropoda; order Neomphalida; family Peltospiridae; genus Gigantopelta; species Gigantopelta aegis. The sequence continues at coordinate 84,597,477 of NC_054708.1, read as the reverse complement.
CATTGGAGAATCCAAGGAACAACTAATAAAAAGGTCTGGCGTTATGCATGACTGATGTCACACACCTAGAAGTCCTGCCCCTCCATTCAAAGATGTCACACACCTAGAAGTCCTGCCCCTCCATTCAAAGATGTCACACACCTAGAAGTCCTGCCCCTCCATTCAAAGATGTGATACACCTAGAAGTCCTACCCTCCATTCAAAGATATCACACACCTAGAAGTCCTACCCTCCATTCAAAGATGTCATACACCTAGAAGTCCTACCCCTCCATTCAAAGATGTCATACACCTAGAAGTCCTACCCCTCCATTCAAAGATATCACACACCTAGAAGTCCTACCCTCCATTCAAAGATGTGATACACCTAGAAGTCCTACCCTCCATTCAAAGATGTCACACACCTAGAAGTCCTACCCCTCCATTCAAAGATGTCACACACCTAGAAGTCCTGCCCCTCCATTCAAAGATGTCACACACCTAGAAGTCCTGCCCCTCCATTCAAAGATGTCACACACCTAGAAGTCCTACCCCTCCATTCAAAGATGTCACACACCTAGAAGTCCTACCCCTCCATTCAAAGATGTCACACACCTAGAAGTCCTGCCCCTCCATTCAAAGATGTGATACACCTAGAAGTCCTACCCCTCCATTCAAAGATGTCACACACCTAGAAGTCCTGCCCCTCCATTCAAAGATGTCACACACCTAGAAGTCCTACCCCTCCATTCAAAGATATCACACACCTAGAAGTCCTGCCCCTCCATTCAAAGATGTGATACACCTAGAAGTCCTACCCCTCCAATCAAAGATGCCACACACCTAGAAGTCCTGCCCCTCCATTCAAAGATGTCACACACCTAGAAGTCCTACCCCTCCATTCAAAGATATCACACACCTAGAAGTCCTGCCCCTCCATTCAAAGATGTGATACACCTAGAAGTCCTACCCCTCCATTCAAAGATATCACACACCTAGAAGTCCTACCCCTCCATTCAAAGATGTCACACACCTAGAAGTCCTGCCCCTCCATTCAAAGATGTCACACACCTAGAAGTCCTACCCCTCCATTCAAAGATGTCACACACCTAGAAGTCCTGCCCCTCCATTCAAAGATGTGATACACCTAGAAGTCCTACCCCTCCAATCAAAGATGTCACACACCTAGAAGTCCTGCCCATCCATTCAAAGATATCACACACCTAGAAGTCCTACCCCTCCATTCAAAGATGTTACACACCTAGAAGTCCTGCCCCTCCATTCAAAGATGTCACACACCTAGAAGTCCTACCCCTCCAATCAAAGATGTCACACACCTAGAAGTCCTACCCCTCCATTCAAAGATGTCACACACCTAGAAGTCCTACCCCTCCATTCAAAGATGTCACACACCTAGAAGTCCTGCCCCTCCATTCAAAGATATCACACACCTAGAAGTCCTGCCCCTCCATTCAAAGATATCACACACCTAGAAGTCCTACCCCTCCATTCAAAGATGTCACACACCTAGAAGTCCTGCCCCTCCATTCAAAGATATCACACACCTAGAAGTCCTACCCCTCCATTCAAAGATGTCACACACCTAGAAGTCCTGCCCCTCCATTCAAAGATATCACACACCTAGAAGTCCTGCCCCTCCATTCAAAGATGTCACACACCTAGAAGTCCTACCCCTCCAATCAAAGATGCAAATGAAACAATGTTTTCGGTCTCATGACATTGGGTCTCTCCTAAATGGATTTTCTGGATCCACCACTGTAGTAGCACTCTTATTAAAAAAAACTAACACTGTGCTGGTGTGTCCATGATAGCGTGCGTGAACCTTCATTGGATATAAGCACGAAAATAAAGTTGAAATGAATGAGATACCGTGCGTATATTAAATTGGTGAAGGTTTACCATGAACCAAATGAAATAACCGGTGTACGTCAAGTGTCGGTCAAACGTACCTATTGGGTTTCATGTTCATGTTTCATTTTATTTCCCAATACACGTAATCTAACCCAGAATGAGTGCACCACTATGTTTAGTGGTAAGTATATGTAAGCCAACTATTCGGACTGGTTCTTCATAACTAGTACATGCTTTTCAACTACTGTGGTATGTGTGGAAGTGTATAATTTATAAAGGTTAACATGGTAATAAAAGTAGCAGCGATTTTTCTTTGAATCTAATCAGTTTTGGACAAGATATCCTGGTAAGCAGAGCCCCATGCTCATGGTGGCATGTTTGAACCTTAATAGAATGTCATCACTAAAATGCATTATATCCTCATCCGATTCAGATGCGGGAAAATCAGTGTTCTTATAAAAATTGTGTTGCTTGTTTGAAGGCTATTTTTGTGATTATGTCCACTTAAGGTTCAAGCATGCTAACCTGGGGACATACCTGTAGCGATCTGACATTGCCCCACCGAGTTGTTAATGCCTGAAACGTAATAGTACTCTAGGTACCTTACATTCCGCAATTATGTTATTACCTAATGATCCTTACAACACATGACGGCTTGATATCCCACATACACTTGTACAACAGATAGCGACAAACATAACAGATGGTAGTTCTTTTTCAGCTACTACAGATGTTGAATCCTATAACAGCTAGCGGCAGCAACTGCAATGCTAAATGTAGTTACTGCAGATAGCGTTGTTACTGCAGATCGCTGTCGCTCACTGTTGTGTTGAGGAACGAATCGTCAAACTACATTGGACACAGATGAATAATTCTTTTTCGGGAGTGACAATTACATCAAAAACATCACTTAATGTCTGTGTAGCACTGGGCCCATCTTTGAATTGTGTATAAATTGCTGTTCTCTGAAACCGTCCACTTTTATGCTTGAAATTTTCTTTACAGCACGCACATTCCATCACAGAAACACAAAATGAAACTAATCCATGTTGTAACGTCGCTTGGTATGAGGCAGCCCCTGTAACTTTGTGCAAGGCTGAATCACCCAGTGGGTGATCACGTGACCTACGTCACGATATAGGTCGGCAAACTTTGTAATGTGTGGGACGGAGTGTCACAAAGTCTAGCTGAATGTGGGTGCTGTCGGATTTCTTTCTGTAGTGTATGTATTAGTGATTAATATGTGGATTTAAAAAAAAAATCAATTAATTTAAAAATGATCGATGTAAAGGTATTTGACGTCAAACATAGAGTTATTGTGCACAGAACCCGCGAATTTCATTCTGGGACCGTAAAAATTGTAACAGCCCAAAAGAGGGACTGACCGTGAGAATAAACATTTTAAGTATGTTTCATCCCAGTTGTCAAAATTGAAAAAAAAAAAGTAAACACGTGTTAACTTCAAGAATTATAAAATGGTGCTCAATTTCCGTCATATTAATTTAAAACGATTCAACATCGCTAATTTCCGTAAGTTTTTATCGCGAGTGACAAATGAACATGATTTCACCAGGGACATAAATTTTATAATAATTGGTACTGAGTTTGTTATTCTATTTATTACCTCAGCTATTTTGTCTATAAAAGCCTTTATTTTTGACACACATGCACATACATGTATAGAAACGATGTCAACCACTTTATGCACTGATATGAGTATTGATATAACTTTGTAGTTTCTATATACATGAACGTGTAGCCGATGTAGGCTATATCGAAAATAAAGGCTTTAAAAATACTCCAAATAGCTGGGGTAATAAATAGAATATCAAACTCGGTACCAGTTATTATCAAATTTATGTCCTTTGTGAAATAATTTTCACTCGAGACATAAATTTGATAATGACTGGTAAATCGTTTATTATCCTCTATTTATCCTATAACTTACCCATGATATCCATGTCATAAACCCATGTGATAATTTACTTTATTAACCTGGTTAATAATGGTATGCAAATTTGCAAGGTCTCTAGGTAATGTGTTGCTGTGAATGGGTCACTTGCTTACAAGCCAACAAGACCTGTGTACCTGAGCGTAACGTTTTCAAAGATTTGTTTAAAATGCTTGACGTCAAACTAATCTGTGCTAATCGTGATGATGTCAGATTATCGATGGCGGCAACTTTAGTACTGTGATTTACTAAACAATTAATTAGAAGGTTATTTTAGAAGTGTTATAGGATAAATAGAATTCGCTACTCGTGTTTTTTAATATGTAAAATATCAACCTCGTCTAGTTAATCAGTATTTGTCTCGGCAGAGCCTCGACATGTACCGATTAACATAGACTCGGTTGAAATTTTCCATATTAAAAAATACTCATGACGATAACTTTAGGCGATAACTCTGATTATTATTAGCAGTAAAATTGTATTAACTTTAAAGTAGGGCTAATTAATTTTAAATTTTGGTTAGTAAATTTTTAAAAATTCTAGAAGCCCTGATAGAGCCCTGCTGTATATGGTAATTTTAGTTGTGTGTTTTTTCCTCAGGGAAACCAGTCACATCATATCAAGATGAAGAAGGGGATAGGTCGTGGAGTTTCCCAGCTTCCGGTTCCCAAAGCGTCGAAAGGTAGTCCACTGGCCGCCAGTTCACACCTCGCCAAGGGCCGTGGCAGTCATGCTCGGTCGGCCGAAGACATCCCGCGACACATCAGTCTGAGTGTGGGACCAAGTCCCGTGTCTTCTCCAAACAGACGAGCCATTTCTCCCGGCAGTGAGCAGCGTAAGGGTTTGTCTCCCCTTAGGACCCAAAGTAAGTATTCGTTTTTATTCTTAAAGAAATGTTTGTTCACTATTGCATCGTGATTAAAGGAGGGGCCTGGTATGCATATTCAGTGATCAACAAGTATAATCGTATAGTTAATAAAACGGTTAAATGTGATGGCTATTATATATAACGGGCGCAGCCATTTTGTACCATCCCAGTGAATACGCCCTCTGGCGAGCTGGTGGTTACGTAATGCCTAACGTGTCACGTTAGGAATTAGTCTTCGAACTTTAGAAACAAGATATACTTGATTTTTGCGGATGCATCACAATGTTCTGTAATAATATCCACCCTTGTAAGCCAGCACCAATTATATATTATTTTTCAATACAAAATAAACCACCATTGTCATAGTCTTATTCAACTTACTGTGCTAGCACAACACATATGCTATTCAACCTGGGTCATACCTACACACTGCAGAATTCTCTCCCTTGCCGCACAATGCTATCCTTGCACGGGCTACCTGTAACTTCATTCTCAATTCTGCAGTCCACCTGTTAACACCTGTTAAGCTTTGGCAAAAAGTTTTCTTTACTTGTAATTTTGTGTTTGTTTTTTGGTTGAACTTGACATACGGTTGGTAGTTGGGAATTCTGTGTTGAATTTACCATGTCCGACGCGAGTTCGTTGACAGCTAGCGCACGGAAAGTTTGTGCGCGTGATAGTTGTCCATTTCCTTTACGACGTAAAGACACACACGTGTTGTGTTCGGACTGTCGGTCTTGTTCTCAAGACCGTCAGTGTGATATCTGCGCCACATGGTCTCCTGACCAGTGGGTTCGGTTCGGTTCGCAGACTCAGGTTTCGGGTACCAGCAAAATCTTGTCGTCTGCTTCGGCAGTAGTCGGCAAGTCGGACTTAGTGGGTAGGTCCCATAAGTCTGTAGACACTTCGAAAAGTGTCTGGAAAGGGGGGAAACACAAGGGTGTTTCGTCGTCGGTCCGTGTTACGAGTACAGTTACAGATACTTCGGGAGTGCCCCCCCAGGCTCCTATTGTGACCGTGGTACGTGAGCCGTCTTCGTTAGTGACGGCGCCTTCTTCTGTTTGTGTGGCTTCATCGCGGGCGTCGCCATCGTCGTTACGGTTACCTTTACAAACAGAAGGGGGGCAGGGTGGAGTTATCGCGGCACCGGTTTTGACGACTTCATCGGTTACCGAGCACATGCACTCCGTTGTGCATAGGTCCACTGCTTCGTCCGCAGAGCAGGTGGCCCCGACTTTGCCTTCGATTGCTGACAGTCGCTTCGGCACCTCAGCATTCTCAAGGCCCGAGGAGAGTTCTGCCAGTTTGCTTCGAACTGAGCCAGTTGTTCCGATGCCGGGATCCGTCTCTGATGGCATCCCGACCGATGTTTACCATTGGGTGGAGGACTCATCCCGTTTGGGTCCTCTGTTTGCATATGTTTACCCCAAGGGTCCGGTGACTTCGGTAGCAACGGACATCTCCTCACAGTTTGCACTGTCTTTGGTCCCTACCTCTTCAACTTTACTCGATAGAGGACGAGGTTCGCGCAGATACCTCTCGGCTGGGGGTACTCTGTGGCCGCAAACTCCGACCGTTCCGCACTTGGCGCAGGAACGACCGTTAGGCTTTCAGGAAACGTTGTTTCGGAGTTTTGTGGAATTTTTGAACGCTTCGCCTCAGTTGGGATCATTGCTTTCGCAGACGGGACCGTCGGGTGCGGCTCCCATTCCTCTCCCCCCCCCCCCCCCCCCCCTGGTTTTCCGCCAAAACCAGCAGAAACTGCGTCTCTACAGCAGTTTGATGATGCAGTTAGGGATTGTCGTTCGGTTCCTATTGTTTCCGTCTCGGGAGACGCTGCCCCAGGGGCGTCTCGATTAGGGGGAGGAGTCCATATAGATCTTCGGGATCCATTGGACAGTGACCTGGCTTCAGAGGAAGCGTCGGTTGTCCAGACCGGATTCTGTCGCTGACCCAGCTCTCTCTCACTTCGGTTCGGAGGTAGAGGAGGAGTGCGATTATCCGGCAGTTCTGGCTTTTGTCAGGGACCAGGTCCGACATGTATGCGGGGACGCTATACCTCAGTTTGAGGCCCAGCCTACATTCAAGGGTGTCTCCTTCGGGAACCGTTCTTTGAATTTGGTCACTCCTCGTGAGGAGTCGGGTTTACCACTTGCACAGGAGGCGCACAGTTCACTTTGTGACATTGATGTGTTGATCACTGGCAGTGATCGTATCCTGGGTGTGGGTGTTGATGAGTACCCAACGGCACTGCCTACGGGGAAAATCTTAACGGGAGCGCGCATTTTTCGTGCCGACTGCTATGAGACGTTGGGGGCGGATTTTCTCGAACATCCGGCGGTCGTTCCCGCTAGTGTCCGAGCCGCTTGTTCCCCATCGCCGCATGTGTCATTGCCAATCGCGGATCTGGAATCGTTCGAACGGCTGGTTGAGTCGATGTTCCAGGTTAATAACCATTTAGGTACGTTCCTATTTGGCTTGGATAAGGCTGTCGAGAGCCTTCCCGCAATGGCGAAATGCTGTTTGGAGGCTGCGTCAAAAGCCTCTAAGCATATCGCTCAGTTATCTGGCCGATTATTTGCGAACAGTCTTTTGTTACGGCGTGACCATTACCTGGCGGTTTGAGTGCGTCAAACGTTGCGAAGACGTTTTTTCGTACACGTTCGGTATGGGAAAATTTACTTTTCGGTCCCGATTTTAATATTGTCCTAGACAAGGATTTGTTGCGACCAGTCCCGAACACTCGACCCTCAACCTCTGGTAAACGTCGGTCCATGTTTTCAGGGTTCAAGCCGCCTCCTGTGAAAAAGGCTGCTTTTTTACAGTCGGCTCAGATCCCTAGGGTTCCTGACACTAGGAGGCAACCAGGTAACGACCCGTCTTCCGCTAAGCGAGGACGCCAACGTCGTACTGTGTTCCGTTCTCAGTCCACCAAAGGCGTTGCGCCTACGGGTGGTAAGTGGTTGGGGTGAGGGTACGTGAACGATCGGCAGTTGCTTTCGGAGGTAGCGTTAGCAACCATACCCGTGGGGGGCAGGCTCCGCCATTTCCTTCGAAATTGGTGCAAGCTGCCTGGTCTCGACCCCTGGGTTCTGTCGGTCGTTCGACACGGTTACAAAATACCCTTTTCTTCGAGCCCCCCTCTTACTTCCACTCCGAGAATGTCGCCGTTACCGTCCGCGGATCGGCGCGTATTAGTGGAGAGTATGATTGCCAAAGGGGCCATCCAGAGAGTCAGTCTGGACACTCCGGGATTTTATTCTCATCTTTTCTTCACCTGGAAGAAAAATGGGGAATGGAGACCGATCCTAAATTTGAAGCCACTGAACGTCTACGTCGATGTTCCTTCCATGAAAATGGAAACGGTTCATTCGGTCCGGAACCTGCTTCAAATTGGGGAGTGGGCTGCGTCGATCAATCTGAAAGACGCATACCTCCATGTCACGGTGCACAAGGCGTTTTGGAAGTTTCTGCGCTTCCTGTTCGACGGGAAAGCGTACGAGTTTCATGTGCTCCCGTTCGGTTTGGCGACGAGTACCCATGCTTTTACACGTGTGGTAAAAGCGGTGGTAGGTCATGTTCATTTGTTAGGGGTTCGAATGCATACCTATCTGGACGATTGGTTGATCCCAGCTTCGTCGCAACAGGAGTATCAGACCATTGTCGGGTTGGTTTTGGACACAATCCTCCAATTGGGTTTTATTCCCAATTGGGTGAAATCGGAGGTAACGCCGGCTCAGATTTTCACATATCTCGGAGTGGTCTTCGATCTTGTGGTAGCGTCGGTTCGTCCCACCGATGCGCGTATCCACAATTTCCAAACGTCGGCGCGACGTTTGATGGGGGAGCAAAGTACTACGGTACGAAATCTCCACGTGGTGTTGGGCCACCTCGAATCTCTGGCCTCATTGATCGTGCGGTTCAGACGATTCAAATGACCACTCCAGTGGCATTTGTCCCCACGGTGGGACAGTCACAATTGGGACACGATAGTGCCTCTGGGCCCATGGTTCACTCATCTGATACTCATCCGATACAGGAGTGCCTGTCGGACAAGTGCATGTCCCTATCGGTTCCGTTGCAACCCCCTGCTCCGGATCTGATCCTGTTCACGGATGCGTCGCTGCACGGGTATGGGGCGCATCTGTTGGATCAACACGTTTCAGGGGTATGGAATCTCTCCGAGAGGAAGCTTCATATCAACTGTTTGGAGATGGAGGCAGTGCATCGTGCCTGTCTTCATTTCCGGTGTGTTCTTCGACACCGTCAAATTCTGTTGAGATGCGACAATAGGTCGGTAGTGGCATATCTCAATCGTTGGGGGGAACCAAATCAAAGACTTTGAGGAGTCGCAAAGCTCTTGCGATTTTGGAATTCTGCGACCAACTAGGGACCATTCTGTGGGCGAAACACATTCCTTCATCGGTGAATGTGTTAGTAGATGCCCTCAGTCGACATACCCCTGTTCAGACGGAGTGGATGTTGAACAAAGGGGTGGTCGCAGCAGTTCTTCGGGTGTGGGGCAGTCCACAGGTGGACATGTTTGCCACACGGTTGAACAACCAATTGCCGGTGTTCGTGTCCCCGGCGTTGGAATACGAGGCGTTAAGTATGGATTGGACGGGACTGGATTTTTATGCCTTCCCTCCTCCTATCTTACTCGGCAAGGTGTTGACCAAAGTGGTCCAGGAACCTTGTCACGTGACGTTGATAGCTCCTCTGTGGGAGCCCTGGTTTCCACAGCTACTGTCACTGTTAGTGGCAGTCCCGTTCCGGTTACCAGTGTTGTCCGATCTACTCAGCCAGCGACTGAGTCAGACGGTGTGGCATCCGAAGCCGGAGGTCTTCCGGCTTCACGCATGGAGGTTATCAGGGCTTCCTTGCGATGCAGAGGTTTTTCGACAAGAATTGCGCATCTCGTCTCTTCAGCAAAGCGCAAATCTACCGAGTCGGTTTATCAGTGTCACTGGCGTATGTGGGTTCGTTGGGCGAACGCACGGGATTTCGATCCCTTATCGACTACTGTCAACGATTTAGCGGAGTACTTTCTGGCGTTGGTCCAAGAAAGGAAACTTAAAGTCACGACAGTGAAAAGTCACAGAGCTGCGATTTTCACTACTCTTAAACAGTGTGGATGTCGTGACTTTCTACGAACTTGGTGTTGTATGATTTACTTAAATCATTACAATCCACGGTTGAACGACCTTCCATTATTCCGAAATGGAATGTCTTTCTGGTGTTACATGCTCTTAAGGGTTTGTCTTATGAGCCGTTGAGGTTTGCTAGTCTTCGTGACTTGACGTGGAAGACTCTGTTTCTGGTTTCACTGGCAGCTTGTCGTCGGATCAGTGAGATACATGCTTTTTTGCATGACTTGGTTGATTACAATTCGGACGGGTCTGTCACTTTACGTACTGACCCTATCTTTGTTGCTAAAAACCAGTCTCCGGGGGAAGAGTTTCCACCTACTGTCATTCACAGTTTATCTCGTACACTGTCATCTGATAACTCAGATAGACTTCTTTGCCCGGTGAGAGCATTGAAGTATTATTTGGAGCATACGAAAAACCGGCGGCAGGGTAAAAAGAGATTGTTTATTTCTTATACCATTAGGCCGGGTGATGTCACAAAAAATGCTTTGTCTCGATGGATGCTACCATCAAGCTAGCATATGAGATGGCGGGTGATCATGTGTTACGGAATTTCTCTGTTAAACCACATGAGATCCGAGCCATTTCTGCTTCCCTGAATTTTCATGACTCTTTAGATATTATAACGGTCATGAATGCAGGGGTTTGGAAAGGACGGCACACTTTTGACCGTTTCTATTTCCGGGATATGGCGGTTGGTCCTGAAGGTACGCGTAGGATCCAGACAGTCATTGCGGCTCAACACGTCGTGTCTGTGCGCAGGGCAACGGAAAGGGGTCGACCTCTTTTCCGTCTGACTGCCATCAATTCACGCTTCGGACATGTTTAACACTCCACCCTTTTCTGAGGGATGGGTTTTTTTTGTAGTGTTGTCTACCGTTTCCTCTCCCTGGGGAGATGTTTTTCCTCCCTTTCATGGGGATGAGTTTTTCTTTTGGGAAGCCCCTTTTTATTCCCAAAAGTTTTTTTTTTTTACTCCTTGTTACCGTATATCATGGTTCGTCCTATCTCCATGTCATTACTTCAAAGGAGCTTTTTGGGTACGGGTAAGTCCTCTATTTTCTTACCTCCTCCCATTAATGTTGAATTCATGTGCTCTAACGGTGTCATTGCACGTCCGTTATAGCATATTTGTTGTGCTAGCACAGTAAGTTGAATAAGACTATTAGAAAATTTGTTTCTAATTTTCATTATTATTCATACTTACCTAGTGCTAGCACAACAGACTATACCTCCCACCCACCCCTATGAGGCTTTCCCTCGGTGGGTGGACTTTGAACCGAGAATGAAGTTACAGATAGCCCGTGCAAGGATAGCATTGCGCATATCCGGCAAGGAAGAGAATTCTGCAGTGTGTAGGTATGACTCAGGTTGAATAGCATATTTGTTGTCCTAGCACTAGGTAAGTATGAATAATAATGAAAATTAGAATTTTTTTCTTCTAAAAGTGTTGAAATAACTGTATTATGATTCGTACATAAATTAACCCACATACTGAAACAATAATTGGAGTGTTTTCTTGGTTAATTGGTCTTTTCTTTTCGTGGCGTGTACCTGTGGTTCCTGATTGTCAGGTGTATATTTAGACGGTCTCCAGACATTGTGTGATAACAGCACGGATACACCTCAAATCATAATGGACATTACCAACAATTACCAACAATTAAGTAGACTTTCCCATTTAAAATCACAAAACTGACCAATTACATCGTCCCAAAGAAAAGAAAAGTATCACTTGGGTATTGTGAGTGGTCGTTTTTGCTCGAACGTGTTCTACCAATAGGCGTAATAATATGCATTTTTTCTTTGGGTTTTTAAAAAAAGAAAAATACTATAACTCCATTTCGTTCTGTTGGTGTAACCTGAAATATATTTAGTTAAATAGTTTATTATACTATCAAGTCGTTTACAAGTCAGGTTGATGTCGTAAATTAGAGCGTTTGTTTACATTGCATAGACAAGATGGATGGAGCTGACGTCACTTCGCCCCAAGCTATACCACCGGACGTCACAAAAACGAAACAAAATGGCTGCCCCCAGTTAGCAGGAATAATCATGTTTTTTTTATTAACTCTAGAATTACGTGTTTTTCATTTGTTAAAGTGTCAGTATGTGTTGGTGGTCCGGGTATGCATCTTTCCAACACATAAGGCTCTTGTTTGAGTTGTCCCTACCTTTAACTATATATAGTATGTATTCAAGTTCAGAATCATTTCACAATTCTAAAATGTGCCTGGTATGATCATTATACCAATATTGGTTAAGTAACATTAAATTCACACAAATTGCCAATTGGTAACATGCATGTGATGTTTTACGTTCTAAAATTAAAAGTTGAATACTTCAGGATCCTTGGAACCTTTTTCACATATTCCAAAAATGCATGTATTAAAATGTTATAAAACTGATTTTTGGAAATTTGGAATGTCATTCTACTAAAAAACCATAGTAAAAGTGTAGTACTACTTAATACATTACTAATAGTAAAACAATTGTAAAACCCATAAATGGTTTACACAGCTAATCAGTTCTCAGAATTTACTGTTAACAACACAACTTGTTATATTGTGTTTTGGTTACATTTTTCCTCACATCTTTTTTCAGCCTCCCAGATTGGAGTTCGCTACATCACGGAGGACCTGATTAAGAAAATCTCAAAGGAAGAAAACTTTGACCGGATCACCAACCTGAATCTGACGCTGGCCAAAGAAGGCATGAAAAAAATAAAGGTGAGTGAACACGATCAGGTTTGTTGTAATGGCTACAGCCTTAACTTAGGTTCAGGATCAAGTTTGGTCAATATAACATTTGCCTGATGTGATTTAATCGAAGGATCCACATCCCTCTATGGACCCTTTCTCTGATTGGGTTTTATCCACATCCCTCTATGGACTCGTTCTCTGATTGGGTTTTATCCACATCCCTCTATGGACTCGTTCTCTGATTGGGTTTTATCCGCATCCCTCTATGGACCCTTTCTCTGATTGGGTTTTATCCGCATCCCTCTATGAACTCATTCTCTGATTGGGTTTTATCCACATCCCTCTATGGACCCTTTCTCTGATTGGGTTTTATCCACATCCCTCTATGGACCCTTTCTCTGATTGGGTTTTATCCACATCCCTCTATGGACTCATTCTCTGATTGGGTTTTATCCACATCCCTCTATGGACCCTTTCTCTGATTGGGTTTTATCCACATCCCTCTATGGACCCTTTCTCTGATTGGGTTTTATCCACATCCCTCTATGGACTCATTCTCTGATTGGGTTTTATCCACATCCCTCTATGGACTCATTCTCTGATTGGGTTTTATCCACATCCCTCTATGGACCCTTTCTCTGATTGGGTTTTTCCTGCCCCATCCAGACATTATCCATGCACTTGATTGAAACAACAATTTATTTGGACAAATGAAAATATTGGCAGACAAGTACTTTTCTACATGTACTTGTCGGGTGGACTAGTGAACAATTTTGTTTATTTCTATCACTGCTAGTGGTGGTGTTAAACAAAACACATTCAGGCCATAGGATTTGAAATTTCAATGAAACACTTGTTTGGTTTTGTGCCTTATCAACATGGGAACCCATCGGAAACTTTTAAAAATAATAATTATATTTATCCTATAACTTACCCATGATATTCATGTCATAAACCCATGTGATAAATTAGTTTATTAACCTGGTTAATTAATAATGGTATGCAAATGTGCACGGTCTTTAGGTAATGTGATACTGTGGGTGGGTCATCTGTTTACTAGCCAACAAGACCTGTATACCTGAGCATAATGTTTACAAAGATTTAGTTAAAATGCGTGACATCAAACTCATTTGTGCTAATCGTGATGACATCATATTACCGATGGCGGCAACTTTAGTACTGTGTTATAGGATAAATAGAATTCGCTACTCATGTTTTTTTAAATTAAAATATCAACCTCGTCTAATTAATAGGCATTTGTCTCAGCAGAGCCTCAACAAATACTGCTTAAGATAGACTCGGTTGATATTTTCCATATTACAAAACACTCATGACGAATCCTCTATGTATTATTTTCATTGAATAGTCGTACTCAATATAATAGTCATGGGACATTGTTTTTCGGTTCCGTGATATTACTGACACGGTGCCAGAAACGATTTGTACTGTGAAATCTGAGGGCCTGCAAATTTAACTCTATCTTTGGTTACAAACACACCTGGGATAGTTAACTGTATCTTTGGTTACAAACACACCTGGGATAGTTAACTGTATCTTTGGTTACAAACACACCTGGGATTGTTAACTGTATCTTTGGTTACAAACACACCTGGGATAGTTAACTGTATCTTTGGTTACAAACACACCTGGGATAGTTAACTGTATCTTTGGTTACAAACACACCTGGGATAGTTAACTGTATCTTTGGTTACAAACACACCTGGGATAGTTTTCACAATTTAACTTTATCTTTGGTTACAAACACACCTGGGATAGTTTTCACAATTTAACTTTATCTTTGGTTACAAACACACCTGGGATAATTTTCACAATTAACTTTATCTTTGGTTACAAACACACCTGGGATAGTTTTCACAATTTAACTTTATCTTTGGTTACAAACACACCTGGGATAGTTTTCACAATTAAACTTTATATTTTGTTACAAACACACCTGGGATAGTTTTCACAATTTAACTTTATCTTTGGCTACAAACACACCTGGGATAGTTTTCACAATTTAACTTTATCTTTGGCTAAAAACACACCTGGGATAGTTTTCACAAACCAACAAGTAAACTCTGATGGTCATAGGTGGCCAGCTAGAAAATGTTCAACCAATCGGGCTGTCTGTATGGATGTAACTGAACCAATAACAAGGGACAATATTTTAAAATCTTGAGTAACCAGAGATCGATTATGAAAATTATACTCAGTCAGCCCCTGCAATTGCCCATGGCAGTCGGCAATGCCGTGGAGATTGCTGTGGGGGTTTTAGTCCTCTTTGCCTTGGACTATTGAGGGTGTTAGTCCTCTTTGCCTTGGACTATTGAGGGTGTTAGTCCTCTTTGCCTTGGACTATTGAGGGTTTTAGTCCTCTTTGCCTTGGACTATTGAGGGTGTTAGTCCTCTTTGCCTTGGACTATTGAGGGTTTTAGTCCTCTTTGCCTTGGACTATTGAGGGTTTTAGTCCTCTTTGCCTTGGACTATTGAGGGTTTTAGTCCTCTTTGCCTTGGACTATTGAGGGTTTTAGTCCTCTTTGCCTTGGACTATTGAGGGTTTTAGATCTTTTTGCCTTGGACTATTGAGGGTGTTAGTCCTCTTTGCCTTGGACTATTGAGGGTTTTAGTCCTCTTTGCCTTGGACTATTGAGGGTTTTAGTCCTCTTTGCCTTGGACTATTGAGGGTTTTAGTCCTCTTTGCCTTGGACTATTGAGGGTGTTAGTCCTCTTTGCCTTGGACTATTGAGGGTTTTAGTCCTCTTTGCCTTGGACTATTGAGGGTTTTAGTCCTCTTTGCCTTGGACTATTGAGGGTTTTAGTCCTCTTTGCCTTGGACTATTGAGGGTTTTAGATCTTTTTGCCTTGACTGGACTATTGAGGGTGTTAGTCCTCTTTGCCTTGGACTATTGAGGGTTTTAGTCCTCTTTGCCTTGGACTATTGAGGGTGTTAGTCCTCTTTGCCTTGGACTATTGAGGGTGTTAGTCCTCTTTGCCTTGGACTATTGAGGGTTTTAGTCCTCTTTGCCTTGGACTATTGAGGGTTTTAGTCCTCTTTGCCTTGGACTATTGAGGGTTTTAGTCCTCTTTGCCTTGGACTATTGAGGGTTTTAGTCCTCTTTGCCTTGGACTATTGAGGGTGTTAGTCCTCTTTGCCTTGGACTATTGAGGGTTTTAGTCCTCTTTGCCTTGGACTATTGAGGGTTTTAGTCCTCTTTGCCTTGGACTATTGAGGGTGTTAGTCCTCTTTGCCTTGGACTATTGAGGGTTTTAGTCCTCTTTGCCTTGGACTATTGAGGGTTTTAGTCCTCTTTGCCTTGGACTATTGAGGGTGTTAGTCCTCTTTGCCTTGGACTATTGAGGGTGTTAGTCCTCTTTGCCTTGGACTATTGAGGGTTTTAGTCCTCTTTGCCTTGGACTATTGAGGGTGTTAGTCCTCTTTGCCTTGGACTATTGAGGGTTTTATTTTCAAGGTTTTGCCGTGGACATTTTCTTAATTGCAGGGGTTGCTCAGTGTAGAAATTAAAAATAAATAGGTTGCAACCGTTAATTTTAAAGCCTAACAGTTCATTGCATGACTGATTGGTAGTTCGTGTGAATTTAAAGTTATGTAAGTAACACACAATCACAACTGTGGTTTGTATGAAATATTGTGTCTGAACAATTGAGAATCCTAGTAGATACTTTAAAAGACTCTTCTAGTGAGTTGAGCTGCATATATTTATAGACTTAAAAAGCCATTTGGTTATAAAATACGGGTACAGTCGGGGAATATTTTGTTTTCATAATCTTGAAAATTAGCGAAAAGCCCATATTTCTAGTGAATTTAAAATTGATGAGCAATTACTGTTTAATGCTTTAAAAATGTGTAGTGATCTCTAAAACTTTCGTAATGTATCGCAATGCGATACTGAGCAAAATGTTCCCTGACAGTGACAGTGACAGAATAAATGTATTTGCATATTATATTGCTGCACAATGTATTTAACAATATATAATATTTTAAATTATTACATTGAAAACCATGTTTGATTTCATACTACATGTAATTGCTGAATTAAAAATGAACTTTGATGACAAACAGACAGGTGTATGAAAAGAACTACTGCTGTGAATAATATCTGTTGTGAGATCATGTTGATTCAAATTTGGACATATTCAAGACTTGACAGATCTACGTAAACATACACACAGCAGGGCTGATTCATTTTCACATTTACACAGTGTCTATCTGCCCTCATACACCAGTAGGAGAATCAGAGGAATATCAACAAATAACAATCAGTGTAATTGTATTTCACTTTATCAACACTTCTGAGAGTGCTAATCCCTGTTGACACATTTATAATGGACTCTTTCAACACTCCAGCACTTGAGCACAAAAACAGGCTCACACACTGTCTGGTGGTGTCATGTTATTATACAAGGAATTTATCTGTAAAGTTCCACAACTATAAAAGACAGAACAATTTTTGACTTGCCCAGGCAATTATAATTGGGTTATATCCCAGTTAAGATAATACCATGAGTTATAACACATGTACTGTGTTAACATTGATCAGTATTATGTATGTTATGTCACATTTTGTTTTGTGGACAGAGTTGAGACTGCATGTTGTTGTTTATTTTTTTCTCTATTTGTTTTAGCTAGTTATTTCTTTTCACAAAATATTTAAAGCAGTAATACTTTATGTATCGGTAATTAAACTTTCAAAATATAGGACATACCGGTATGTTTAATATTTAAACATATTGAATAGATAGTCTGTTTCTGTTTTACACATGATGCACCATTTCTTGATACTTGTAAAAGTTTGTTTTTTATTTAACAACGCCGCTAGAGCACATTGATTTTTTATCTTATCATCGGCTATTGGACGTCAAACATATGGTCATTCTGACACTGTTTTTAGAGGAAACCCTCTGTCGCCACATAGGCTACTCTTTTTACGACAGGCAGCAAGGGATCTTTTATTTGCGCTTCCCACAGGCAGGATAGCACAAACCATGGCCTTTGTTGAACCAGTTATGGATCACTGGTAGGTGCACGTGATTTACACCTACCCATTGAGCCTTGCGGAGCACTCACTCAGGGTTTGGAGTCGGTATCTCGATTAAAAATCCCATGCCTTGTCTTATTTCAGTACATTAAAAACTTTGCTTATTTCAGTACATTAAAAACTTGTCTTATTTCAGTACATTAAAAACTTGGATTATTTCAGTACATTAAAAACTTGTCTTATTTCAGTACATTAAAAACCTGTCTTATTTCAGTACATTGAGAACTTGGCTTATATTTCAGTACATTAAAAACTTGGCATATTTCAGTGCATAAAAAACTTGGCATATTTCAGTACATTAAAAACTTGTCTTATTTCAGTACATAAAAAACTTGGCATATTTCAGTACATTGAGAAATTGGCATATTTCAGTACATTAAAAACTTGTCTTATTTCAGTACATTGAGAACTTGGAGCGCCTGCGGAAGCTGCAGGTGTTGAACCTGAGTAACAACATGATTGAGAAGGTAGAGCGCCTCGACAAGCTGCTGCGGCTGAAGGAGTTGAACCTGTCATACAACAGCATCGTCAAGATCGAGGGACTCGAGAACCTCGTCAGCCTCCAGCTCCTCAACGTCAACGGCAACCTGATCGAACACATCCCGCCATGGCTGCCCAAGAGGCTCAAAGCTCTGCGCAAGCTCTGTGTTGCGAAAAACAGTCTCGCTTCGGTGGGTACAGTTAATGGACTTTTTCATGACTAATTCATGAAATATTAATGAACTCATGAATATAATTTCTTACACACCCATTGGTGACAACATCATTTGTTATTTTTTTTATAACAAATATAGTGTTAACACACATACGTGTAATAACATTTTAAAGACATACGTCTGGCTGCTACTAGGTGATGACCAGGTCACCAATGCCATACCATCTAATGAAAAAAAAAGCACAGTCAAATCGATCACTCTGTGAGGAACTGTTTTTGTTTAGCTGATGGAGGGTTTGTAATTGTTTTTAGCTGACAGAGGTTTCTAAATGTTTTTAGCTGACAGAGGTTTCTAAATGTTTTTAGCTGACGGAGGTTTCTAACTGTTTTTGTTAACTGACAGGTTTTCTGAATGTTTTTAGCTGATGGAGGTTTTCTGAATGTTTTTAGCTGATGGAGGTTTTCTGAATGTTTTTAGCTGATGAAGGTTTTCTGAATGTTTTTAGCTGATGGAGGTTTTCTAAATGTTGTTAACTGACTGAGGTTTTCTAAATGTTGTTAACTGACTGAGGTTTTCTGAATGTTTTTAGCTGATGGAGGTTTTCTGAATGTTTTTAGCTGATGGAGGTTTTCTAAATGTTTTTAACTGACTGAGGTTTTCTAAATGTTGTTAACTGACTGAGGTTTTCTAAATGTTGTTAACTGATTGAGGTTTTCTGAATGTTTTTGTTCAACTGAGGTTTTCTAAATGTTGTTAACTGACTGAGGTTTTCTAAATGTTGTTAACTGACTGAGGTTTTCTGAATGTTTTTTGCTGATGGAGGTTTTCTGAATGTTTTTAGCTGGAGGTTTTCTAAATGTTTTTAACTGACTGAGGTTTTCTAAATGTTGTTAACTGACTGAGTTTTTCTAAATGTTGTTAACTGACTGAGGTTTTCTGAATGTTTTTGTTCAACTGAGGTTTTCTAAATGTTGTTAACTGACTGAGGTTTTCTAAATGTTGTTAACTGACTGAGGTTTTCTAAATGTTGTTAACTGACTGAGGTTTTCTGAATGTTTTTATCTGATGGAGGTTTTCTGAATGTTTTTAGCTGATGGAGGTTTTCTAAATGTTGTTAACTAACTGAGGTTTTCTAAATGTTGTTAACTGACTGAGGTTTTCTGAATGTTTTTAGCTGATGGAGGTTTTCTGAATGTTTTTAGCTGATGGAGGTTTTCTAAATGTTGTTAACTGACTTGAGGTTTTCTAAATGTTTTTAACTGACTGAGGTTTTCTAAATGTTGTTAACTGACTGAGGTTTTCTAAATGTTGTTAACTGATTGAGGTTTTCTCAATGTTTTTGTTCAACTGAGGTTTTCTAAATGTTGTTAACTGACTGAGGTTTTCTAAATGTTGTTAACTGACTGAGGTTTTCTGAATGTTATTAGCTGATGGAGGTTTTCTGAATGTTTTTAGCTGATGGAGGTTTTCTAAATGTTGTTAACTGACTGAGGTTTTCTAAATGTTTTTAACTGACTGAGGTTTTCTAAATGTTGTTAACTGACTGAGGTTTTCTAAATGTTGTTAACTAACTGAGGTTTTCTAAATATTGTTAACTGACTGAGGTTTTCTGAATGTTTTTGTTCAACTGAGGTTTTCTAAATGTTGTTAACTGACTGAGGTTTTCTAAATGTTGTTAACTGACTGAGGTTTTCTAAATGTTGTTAACTGACTGAGGGTTTCTGAATGTTTTTAGCTGATGGAGGTTTTCTGAATGTTTTTAGCTGATGGAGGTTTTCTAAATGTTGTTAACTGACTGAGGTTTTCTAAATGTTTTTAACTGACTGAAGTTTTCTAAATGTTGTTAACTGACTGAGGTTTTCTAAATGTTGTTAACTGACTGAGGTTTTCTACATGTTGTTAACTGTCTGAGGTTTTCTAAATGTTGTTAGCTGACTGAGGTTTTCTAAATGTTGTTAACTGACTGAGGTTTCTGAATGTTTTTGTTGAACTGAGGTTTTCTAAATGTTAACTGACTGAGGTTTTCTAAATGTTTTTAACTGACTGAGGTTTTCTAAATGTTGTTAACTGACTGAGGTTTTCTAAATGTTTTTGTTCAACTGAGGTTTTCTAAATGTTGTTAACTGACTGAGGTTTTCTAAATGTTGTTAACTGACTGAGGTTTTCTGAATGTTTTTGTTCAACTGAGGTTTTCTAACTGTTTCCAGCTGACGGAGGTATCGAAGCTGAAGGTACTGTGCGACCTGACCCAGCTGGACGTGTCAGACAACCCGCTCTCCGACCTGCCTCACTCGCGGTTCTTCATCATCTTCCACCTGCGCACCGTCGAGATCCTCAACGGACACGGCGTCGGCAACCAGGAACGAGACCACGCTGAGCAACGGTTTGCGCAGGGTACATATAGTCATGTGCATTCATTATATACTCATTATCATATATTTATGAATATTCATTATACATTCATGTATATTCATTAGTCCCCTATAGGTTTAGGGCTAGACCTGGGTTGCTATTTTTGTTCGCCAATCTTCAATTTCTTTGGCCAGTCTAAATATGTATTCGCCAACTACATTGGCATTTCAGTTTTTACTCTTGTGCTTTATGATAATAAAGTATATGCTAAACCAACCCCAGAAATTAGGAAAATGTCCATGGCAAAAAAAAAACCATGCCATAGAAAAAACCCTGAATATAGTCCAAGGCAAAAAAGCGCTGTGGAGACAACTCAACAGCATTGCCGATTGCCATGCAGACTGAACAACTCAACAGCATTGCCGATTGCCATGGAGACTGAACAACTCAACAGCATTGCCGATTGCCATGGAGACTGAACAACTCAACAGCATTGCCGATTGCCATAGGCAAATGCAGGGGTTGCTAAAATATGTTTATTATATTTATTATTCAGTTTATGTCGTTTATGACATTGTTTTAGGGGCTCTATTTTTCTACTCGTCTAATAGTGGAATGCTGCTGATGTGTAGGGCGGGCCATAGCCTAGTGATAAAGGGGCTCACTTGATGCACGGTCGGTTTGAGATCGATACCCGTTGGTAGGCCCAATGGGCTATTTCTTGTTCCAGCCAGTGTACTGTGATGGTATATCAAAGGCCGTGGTATGTGCATATAAGAGATCCATTGCTACTAATGGGAAAATGTAGCAGGTTTTCTCTAAGAATATATGTCAAAATTACCATATATTTAACATCCAATAGCTGATGAATAATAAATCAATGTGCTCTAGTGGTGTCGTTAAACAAAACAAACTTTTGTTTTTCATTATATAGTCATGTATATTCATTATAATATATTTATGAATATTCATTATGCATTCAGGTATATTCATTATTAGTCTCCTCTAGGTTTCATCTCTGTCCTTTCATCTGTTTGTCCACCCATCTGTCCGACATAGTTTTTCAGGTGGGTTTTTTTTATAATTCCTCGAGGTATTGAGGTGAAAATTTGTGTATAGTTTTATTATGTACTGTTTCAGATCAAGTTTAACTTTCATGGCCATTTACACTTTTATCACAAAATTATAGCCCTTGAACATAGGAGATACGAATAATTTAAAACCTAATTATTTATTTCAGAGGAGCTGGAGAGAGTTAAAAAACAGCTAGAACAGGAGATGAAGAGGTATATTTTAAGGATAATCTAGAATGTAATTACTTATTACAGAGGAGCTGGAGAGAGTTGAGAAACAGCTGGAACAGGAGGAGGTGAGGAGTCGTAGACTGGAGGAGAGTCAGAACCAGTCGCTCCACGAAAAATCTTTGCAGGAAGCCATGACGAAGGAGCTCAAGGAGCGGGACAGACGGATACAGGAGCGGGTCAAGGAGCTCGAGCGGGAACTCAATGCCAAATCAGACTTGGTAACAATGCTCTACTTGTAATATCATTTATACATCATATATTTACTAAACTACTTGGTTATTAATGTGTGGAACACACTTCCAGGGCACAACTTAAAACTTACAAGAACAATGGACATGCAGGAGATGGCCCAAAAGTGCTCTACAAATGACCGAAGTAGCAACTATCGTACTACCAGCTAATTTTGGGGTTTTATCAAAGTATGGGTCCTGACTAGCTCCTGGGTAAAAAATAGCCAGAATACCTGTGGGGGAACATGGTCAAATTATGTCATCAATATTGTAAGCTCTATTTTGATACTTTTGCATCTATTTCAATAGTTACCATAGTTTGACATCCAATAGCCGGTGTATTTTTCATGCTGGGGTGTCGTTAAACATTCATTCATTCATTCATTCATTCATTCATTCTATTCCGATAGTCTTTATTCTCTTTAGTTGCTTGGCATTTTAAGCCTTTACTAAGTGTGGAAGAAATGTTATAATATAGTTTAAAAACAACATTTATTAATTTGTGGGTATTAATACATGTTAGAGAGTGCTTCCAATATGGCTGTCTCCAGGTCAATAATGCTGTTTCTTAGCGATGATAAAGTTAGACTTACTAAATTTAAGCTGTGGAAGCTTGTCTGGTTATAGCTAATACAATGCCTTGATTACTAATACAAATTAATTTTAAAAACATTGCATCATATTTTGGATCCTGATATTTAGTGTCTGATTGTATCTAATTCCTTGCCCCTAAATATTTTTAGTTTAGACCAAATAATTGTGATCCTAGGTGGCATGGGTGCTGAGATATTGGTACTAATAGGTTTTCTTATCTTGAAAATCCAAGTTAGCCATCATAATCTAATTTGAGCAAGTGGTTCATGTTAAGAGTTAAAAATTGTGGTACTGGGCAACTTATAGACGGAGTTTGATGCTTTTATCTGGAACGTCTACATCATTTTACTGGGCTGCTTGAAAATATACTAAATACGGTCGCCATTTTAATGACATCATTTGAGCATGTTCCTCCACAGGAATTCTGGGTAATTTTTACCTGTAAGATATTCAGGATTGTCAAGAAATACCAAACTTAGCTGGTAGTACGGTAGTTGCCACTTGACCCCCAAAATGGGCCTCAATCTGCACGCCTACCACTAATGAACATGTTGTATAATTGATTTATTTCAGTATGTTCCAGTCGTTTTAATTTTTTTCACATTTTATTATTTTCGAAAAAAAATTGATAAACACATTAAATGTTAATATAAGTAGACCTTGCTACAACATATTTTATCCTTAATGCAAACAATATCTGTGTGCTTATTGTAAAGTGTATTGTGTTTGTCTATTGTAAAGTGTGTTGTGTCTGTAGTAAAGTGTGTTGTGTCTATAGTTACAGTAAAGTGTGTTGTGTGTGTCTATTGTAAAGTGTGTTGTGTTTGTCTATTGTAAAGTGTGTTGTGTCTATAGTAAAGTGTGCTGTGTCTGTAGTAAAGTGTGTTGTGTCTAGTAAAATATTGTGTCTGTAGTAAAGTGTTTGTGGTGTCTATAGTAAAGTGTTGTGTCTGTAGTAAAGTGTGTTGTGTCTAGTCTATAGTAAAGTGTGTTGTGTCTGTAGTAAAGTGTTGTGTCTATAGTAAAGTGTGTTGTGTCTAGTAAAGTGGGTTGTGTCTGTAGTAAAGTGTTTGTGGTGTCTATAGTAAAGTGTGTTGTGTCTGTAGTAAAGTGTTTGTGGAGTCTATAGTAAAGTGTGTTGTGTCTGTAGTAAAGTGTTTGTGGAGTCTATAGTAAAGTGTGTTGTGTCTGTAGTAAAGTGTTTGTGGTGTCTATTGTAAAGTGTGTTGTGTCTATAGTAAAGTGTGTTGTGTCTATAGAAAAGTGTGTTGTGTCTATAGTAAAGTGTGTTGTGTCTGTATTAAAGTGTTTGTGGTGTCTATAGTAAAGTGTGTTATGTCTGTAGTAAAGTGTATTGTGTCTATAGTAAAGTGTTGTGTCTGTAGTAAAGTGTGTTGTGTCTGTAGTAAAGTGTTTGTGGTGTCTATAGTAAAGTGTGATGTGTTGTAAAGCGTGTTGTGTCTATAATAAAGTGTGTCGTGTCTGTAGTAAAGTGTTTGTGGTGACTATAGTAAAGTGTGTTGTGTCTGTAGTAAAGTGTGTTGTGTCTGTAGTAAAGTGTGTTGTGTCTGTAGTAAAGTGTGTTATGTCTGTAGTAAAGTGTATTGTGTCTATAGTAAAGTGTGTTGTGTCTGTAGTAAAGTGTGTTGTGTCTGTAGTAAAGTGTTTGTGGTGTCTATAGTAAAGTGTGATGTGTTGTAAAGCGCGTTGTGTCTGTAGTAAAGTGTGTCGTGTCTGTAGTAAAGTGTTTGTGGTGTCTATAGTAAAGTGTGTTGTGTCTATAGTAAAGTGTGTTGTGTCTGTAGTAAAGTGTGTTGTGTCTATAGTAAAGTGTTTGTGGTGTCTATAGTAAAGTGTGTTGTGTCTGTAGTAAAGTGTGTTGTGTCTGTAGTAAAGTGTGTTGTGTCTAGTAAAGTGTTTGTGGTGTCTATAGTAAAGTGTGTTGTGTCTGTAGTAAAGTGTTTGTGGTGTCTATAGTAAAGTGTGTTGTGTCTGTAGTAAAGTGTGTTGTGTCTATAGTAAAGTGTGTTGTGTCTGTAGTAAAGTGTGTTGTCTGTAGTAAAGTGTGTTGTGTGTATTAGTGAAGTGTGTGTTGTGTCTATAGTAAAGTGTGTTGTGTCTATAGTAAAGTGTGTTGTGTTGTGTTTGACAGTTGAGGAAGAAGACGGAGGAACTGAACCGTGCATGTGAGAAACACTACCAGCTGGAACAGGAGCTCGCGTTCTACAAAATCGACTCCAAGTTCGAGAGTCTCGGGGAGGTGCCTCGTCCGGAGGGAGAGGTCTGTAGTCGTGTAGTACATAGTTTAAACACATAGTGTCACAGATTGAGAGTCTCGGGGAGGGAGAGGTCTGCAGTCATGTAGTACATAGTTTAAACACATAGTGTCACAGATTGAGAGTCTGAGGGGTGTCTCGCCCGGAGGGAGAGGTCTGCAGTCGTGTAGTACATAGTTTAAACACATAGTGTCACAGATTGAGAGTCTGAGGGGTGTCTCGCCCGGAGGGAGAGGTCTGCAGTCGTGTAGTACATAGTTTAAACACAGTGTCACAGATTGAGAGTCTGAGGGGTGTCTCGCCCGGAGGGAGAGGTCTGCAGTCGTGTAGTACATAGTTTAAACACATAGTGTCACAGATTGAGAGTCTGAGGGGTGTCTCGCCCGGAGGGAGAGGTCTGTAGTCGTGTAGTACATAGTTTAAACACATAGTGTCACAGATTGAGAGTCTGAGGGGTGTCTCGCTCGGAGGGAGAGGTCTGTAGTCGTGTAGTACATAGTTTAAACACATAGTGTCACAGATTGAGAGTCTGAGGGGTGTCTCGCCCGGAGGGAGAGGTCTGCAGTCATGTAGTACATAGTTTAAACACATAGTGTTACAGATTGAGAGTCTGAGGGGTGTCTCACCCAGAGGGAGAGGTCTGCAGTCTTGTAGTACATACTTTAAACACATAGTGTCACAGATTGAAAGTCGGAGGGGTGTCTCGCCCGGAGGGAGAGGTCTGTAGTTGTGTAGTACATAGTTTAAGCACATACATGTAGTGTCACAGATTGAGAGTCTGAGGGGTGTCTCGCCCGGAGGGAGAGGTCTGTAGTCGTGTAGTACATAGTTTAAACACATAGTGTCACAGATTGAGAGTCTGAGGGGTGTCTCGCCCGGAGGGAGAGGTCTGTAGTCGTGTAGTACATAGTTTAAACACATAGTGTCACAGATTGAGAGTCTGAGGGGTGTCTCGCCCGGAGGGAGAGGTCTGCAGTCATGTAGTACATAGTTTAAACACGTCACAGGTTGAGAGTCTGAGGGGTGTCTCGCCTGGAGGGAGAGGTCTGTAGTCATGTAGTACATAGTTTAAACACATGTCACAGATTGAGAGTCGGAGGGGTGTCTCTCCCGGAGGGAGAGTTCTGTAGTCGTGTAGTACATAGTTTAAACACATAGGCCCATATTTATAAAAGTGTTTTAATGTAAAAATGTGTTTCAAAAAGATAAAACAGTGTTTTAAGAAAAATCAATATTTACAAATATGTTTTAACTTTAAAGCATTGCTACTAAAAGATGTTTTTACATCCATATTTATAAAAGTATTTTAATGTTAAAACATGTTTTAAAGTATCCTAAAACACGTTTTAGTTAAAACAATGAAGAGGTACGTCTAACTCAATCACGTGTTTGGACTCGGTCGCTTCAACATTTTGGGACATGAAACATGGACGTACTCCGACAACTACAACATCTTCAACGTGTTCAGGATATCAACTACAACCGTGCAATGAGACGAGAGCATGTTTTCAGAGATCGTGACAATCCATTTGACCGTTTGTCTGATGAGTGTTTTCGAATGCGATTTCGTCTGAGCAAAAATACAGTTCGCGTTGTAACTGACATGGTGCGGGCAGATATAGAACAGCCAACATGTAGGAATCATGCAGTCCCTTGCGAACTTCAAGTCTTACTTGCATTGCGGACTTTCTCAGATGACGGTATATACTGTTCTCAAACGAGTGACGAATGCGATCGCCAGGTTAAGACCACAGTATATTTCATTCTCCAATAACGAGGAAGTGAACGATCTTAAAGAAAGATTTTTCAACATTGCTCGTTTCCCCAACTGCGTAGGAGCCATTGACTGCAGTCACATCCGTATAATTGGACACGGTGAAAACGGGCAAAGATTCATCAACAGAAAAGACTAGTCTTCTATTAATGTCCAAGCAGTGAGCGACAGTAATCATAGATTTGTCAACATAGTGCGACAACAGCTTAATGAAACAGAGATTTGAAGATGGAGAAATTGATGGGTTCTTGATTGGCGATTTGGGATATCCTTGGCGATTTGGGATATCCTTGTCTGCCCTATCTAATGACACCTCTGCTCAATCCAGGAAACGCTGCCGAAAACAGATATAACCGCGCTCTCTGTTCCACAAGAAATGTAGTTGAATGCATGTTTGGAATGTGGAAACGAAGATTTCCTTGTTTAACATATACTCTCTGATTCAAGAAGTTACAAACATCTCTAGCAGTGATTGTAGCAACTGCTGTATGGCATAATATTGCTATCAGTGAAAGAGAACCCAATTTGGACGATGGCATTGAAGATATGCAGCCTCCACTTCAGATCAACAGAGTACAAAACGGACGTGGAAATGCTGTCAGATGGGCTCTTATTCAACAGTATTTTGCCTAACATATTAAAAGTTAATCCATTAAAATAACATACTAGTAACCAAAAACCATACAATATCATTAGCTATGTATTTATTGTGTAACAGACAAACTACAAGTAACTGTTTTATATACCATCTTTTATGCATTTAAAACCAAAGGTGCTTTGGACAAAAACTGCATGTTAAGTACTAGATGAAGCTGGGTGGCTTGGCGTTGAGCACTTTTTGCTCCAATACTGCTTTTTAAGTTGAAGAATTTCATGCTTCAAATATAGATTTTGCATTTTTGCTTCGTGTTCCTTTTGAGCAAATTGCAGAATTTTCATCTCTGGTGTGGTGTATGGTTGTTTCTTTGAAGATGTTTGTTTGGTTTCCACCTGCCAAATTTTTTTTAATGAAACTGACTTGTCGTGCGTTTATAGACCTTTTTTTGTTTTGTTTTTACATTTTTAAAATTACCTGAGCAATCAAACAAACAAAGTAAGGAAAAATGACAGAATTTACAATAACTGTAAACGCAAAACAGTGTTTTAAAAAGAAAATGAAAGAAATGCTTCATGTAAGGATATACTTAAGACGTATTAACTATGTTATGTGGTATTGAACACATGGGTAAGGACATATAATCAGAAAGGCAACCCGCTACGCGGTCCATTCTCTTTTGAATAGCAACTGATCTTTTATATGCAGTATCCGAGAGGTAGGATAGTAGATATCATGGCTTTTCTTAAACCAGTCGGGCCCAATGGGCCCCCTGATGATGACCAACCCTACACCGACCACACCTCGAGCACGCGCTCTATCAGTAGACTACGTTTCATTCCTTAAATGCGTTTTGACTTCAGAAATTAAACCATGCAGCTTTAATTATGCATGATGGGGAAAAAAATCATTTCTTAGAGAAACCTGCATGCACATGCACATCATTATGCAATTAATGGTTCACCATAACAATATAGTAGTGAATTTAAATAGGTATATATCGCCCGTCTGTAATATTTTAATACAGGAACATACAGTAAACTCACGTGTTGTTTCCAATAAGAAGAAATAAAAAATGTTGCAGTAAAATATGCAAATAAAAATAAGCAACCTGTTCTTTCTGCGGCATGGTGTTTTGATTTGTCGTCTCGGTATTACCAATCGGAGAAGGGCTTCTGTTGACAGTACCAAAGGGCAGTTCATCTTCATCCATGGGCATGTTGATGTTTTCGCAGTCAGTGTTATTCTCATTCTGATCACTGGGCTGTGAAGTCTGGGTTGTCCTTGCTGCTGCTGACGTGGCGGCATCGTCATCGAAAGTGTTGATGAGCGGAATCAGGTCACCCTGGATTGTTTCACAGATATCTTTTGTGATACCTTGTGGAGAAGTCGGCTTTTCCCCACCCTCTTGTTTTGCTCATATCTCGTTTATGTTTCGCATGGTCTTTCCTTGCCTGACATTTTGCCCGTCTCCACCAGTCTCTTATCTGCGTCATTGTTTTCCCGGTATGCTCGGGGAAATGATCGTGGTAATCTGGGATAACCGACTCCCAGGCGGCCTTTTTTTTCTTGTTAAAATTAATGTCATTCCTTTTATCTTCTATTCTATGAGCTCTCTCTTTAATTGTTTGCACAAAAAATGCTTTTTCAGCATTTGAAAAATGTGTAGTTCTTTTTTTATCTGACATTACCTCCAGTAGATAACGCTCACAGGTGTCTATAAAAGTAAGGCAGTGCCAATATAATTGTGCTGTGTGAAAACTATACCCTTCCATACGTGCATGCAGTTCATTTCAATAGAATGTGTTTCACTTGCTGCATGCAATGTGTGCATCTGTCGTAATTTCAGTGAAATAAACAACTTGTATGTTTCATGTTCTTGACAGCTTTCAGGGAAGAAATATGGGTGGTGAACAGTGAGGGCTCAGAGAAAAAACACAATAAAACAGTCTTTAAAAGATTGTCATTTTGTTCGTTCCCTTAATTCGTCCTTTAATCAGTCCAAGAGTTAAAAAAAAAATTGTGGCGATCTATGAATATATCCCGAGGTACATTCCCCTTCCCCACATCCAACATATATTTCGTAAGACCAGCGCATTCCTGATATTGCATATATGTGGACACTTTAAAATGGTACTCTAAAACAATGTTTTAAGTGAAACAGTGTTTTTTCTTAAAACAGTTTTTATGATATCGATTTAAAATGTGTTTTAGGTTAGAACATGTTTTAGTTAAAATATGTTTTACCTAAAACGCCTTTATAAATATGGGCCATAGTGTCACAGATTGAGAGTCAGAGGGGTGTCTCGCCCGGATGGAGAGGTCTGTAGGTGTGTAGTACATAGTTTAAGCACATACATGTAGTGTCACAGATTGAAAGTCTGAGGGGTGTCTCGCCCGGAGGGAGAGGTTTGTAGTTGTGTAGTACATAGTTTAAGCACATACATGTAGTGTCACAGATTGAGAGTCTGAGGGGTGTCTCGCCCGGAGGGAGAGGTCTGTAGTTGTGTAGTACATAGTTTAAGCACATACATGTAGTGTCACAGATTGAAAGTCTGAGGGGTGTCTCGCCCGGATTGAGAGGTCTGTAGTTGTGTAGTACATAGTTTAAACACATAGTGTCACAGATTGAGAGTCTGAGGGGTGTCTCGCCTGGAGGGAGAGGTCTGTAGTCGTGTAGTACATAGTTTAAACATATAGTGTCACAGATTGAGAGTCTGAGGGGTGTCTCGCCCGGAGGGAGAGGTCTGCAGTCGTGTAGTACATAGTTTAAACACATAGTGTCACAGATTGAGAGTCTGAGGGGTGTCTCGCCCGGAGGGAGAGTTCTGTAGTCGTGTAGTACATAGTTTAAGCACATACATGTAGTGTCACAGATTGAAAGTCTGAGGGGTGTCTCACCCGGATTGAGAGGTCTGTAGTTGTGTAGTACATAGTTTAAGCACATACATGTAGTGTCACAGATTGAAAGTCTGAGGGGTGTCTCACCCGGATTGAGAGGTCTGTAGTTGTGTAGTACATAGTTTAAGCACATACATGTAGTGTCACAGATTGAGAGTCTGAGGGGTGTCTCGCCCGGAGGGAGAGTTCTGTAGTCGTGTAGTACATAGTTTAAGCACATACATGTAGTGTCACAGATTGAGAGTCTGAGGGGTGTCTCGCCCGGAGGGAGAGGTCTGTAGTTGTGTAGTACATAGTTTAAGCACATACATGTAGTGTCACAGATTGAAAGTCTGAGGGGTGTCTCGCCCGGATTGAGAGGTCTGTATTTGTGTAGTACATAGTTTAAACACATAGTGTCACAGATTGAGAGTCTGAGGGGTGTCTCGCCCGGAGGGAGAGGTCTGTAGTTGTGTAGTACATAGTTTAAGCACATACATGTAGTGTCACAGATTGAAAGTCTGAGGGGTGTCTCGCCCGGATTGAGAGGTCTGTATTTGTGTAGTACATAGTTTAAACACATAGTGTCACAGATTGAGAGTCTGAGGGGTGTCTCGCCCGGAGGGAGAGGTCTGTATTTGTGTAGTACATAGTTTAAACACATAGTGTCACAGATTGAGAGTCTGAGGGGTGTCTCGCCCGGAGGGAGAGTTCTGTAGTCGTGTAGTACATAGTTTAAGCACATACATGTAGTGTCACAGATTGAAAGTCTGAGGGGTGTCTCACCCGGATTGAGAGGTCTGTAGTTGTGTAGTACATAGTTTAAGCACATACATGTAGTGTCACAGATTGAAAGTCTGAGGGGTGTCTCGCCCGGATTGAGAGGTCTGTAGTTGTGTAGTACATAGTTTAAACACATAGTGTCACAGATTGAGAGTCTGAGGGGTGTCTCGCCCGGAGGGAGAGGTCTGTAGTCGTGTAGTACATAGTTTAAACACATAGTGTCACAGATTGAGAGTCTGAGGGGTGTCTCGCCCGGAGGGAGAGTTCTGTAGTCGTGTAGTACATAGTTTAAGCACATACATGTAGTGTCACAGATTGAAAGTCTGAGGGGTGTCTCACCCGGATTGAGAGGTCTGTAGTTGTGTAGTACATAGTTTAAGCACATACATGTAGTGTCACAGATTGAGAGTCTGAGGGGTGTCTCGCCCGGAGGGAGAGTTCTGTAGTCGTGTAGTACATAGTTTAAGCACATACATGTAGTGTCACAGATTGAAAGTCTGAGGGGTGTCTCGCCCGGATTGAGAGGTCTGTAGTCGTGTAGTACATAGTTTAAACACATAGTGTCACAGATTGAGAGTCTGAGGGGTGTCTCGCCCGGAGGGAGAGTTCTGTAGTCGTGTAGTACATAGTTTAAACACATAGTGTCACAGATTGAGAGTCCAGGGGAGGGAGAGGTCTGTAGTCCTGTAGTACATACTTTAAACACATAGTGTCGCAGACCAGTGGCCTACTTAATGCCTGGACAAAGTATTACCTCAAAATATATTATTTTGATTTGCCCCTAAACGTACAATATTCTACATTTTAAGAGAAATAAGGTCCTTAAATCCATTATAATACACCTTTAATCATTGTCAGAGTAATATAATATAATACTTAAAATTAAATATTTTTCAACATTGTGCTTTCTCCATATTGTATATGAAACGAGTATTTTAAATTAAATATTATAAAACATGGAAATATGAACAACATATTCCTTCTTCTTCCACTAAGGTAATGTTTTAAATGTAGCGGGTTTCCTCTTTATGACTGTGTCAAAATGACCATACGTTTGACATCCAATAGCCCATAATCAGTTAATAAATCAATGTGCTCTAGTTGTGTTGTTAAACAAAACAAACTTTTACTAAGTTACACTCCATTGTTTCAACAAGTGACATTGTACTGTTTGTTTTGTTGTTGTCAGAGCGGGGAGGACAGTGGGTTACTTGGAGAGAGTCCGATATTTCAACAAGTGACATTGTACTGTTTGTTTTGTTGTTGTCAGAGCGGGGAGGACAGTGGGTTACTTGGAGAGAGTCCGTACATCGGGCGCGCTCGCTACAGGATGAACCAGTTTGCCAGTGAGAGCCTCATACTGCAGTCGCCCCAGAAGATCCACATTCACTCCCTACTGGACGGGTCAGTGGGGTCACAGGGTCACGTGCCTGAGGTCAGAGGTCAACTCCATCAAGCACTGGAGGCAGAGATACTGGACAAACAGAGAGAAGTTACATTAGGTGTGCATAATTATTAAACTGTACATTTATATATTATATCAGGCCCCTAAAAATTGAGAGAACGATTGTTTTGTTTGCATGTTGCTTGCACAAATAGAGTTTTGCGTAACCTATTTGTTTTGTGTGCAAAATTTGGAACACCATTTGCTTGGATATAATTAAAAAATTTCCGAGTTTATACGATTTCCTCAATTCTGATTGAATGACGTCGAAGAAAAACTAAATGTTAACCTTCGATAAACCTCAGAAAATGACGTCATTACACCAGCTGGGACATCATTACGTAAAACAGGTCATGGAAAGGATGCTAGATGCTTATTTATGTGTATTTTAACTAAATATGGTGTTTCCAGGAGGTTGTGCATACGTTTTAGAAGAGAGTGGGGGGCTAAGCTGTTGCTAGCAAAATTTATGAGGGGTTAAAACATGCTTCCCTGGAAAAGTATTGAAAAAAGAGAACATGTGCTTGATCAAGGGTAGGGTTCAAACACCGTAACCCACCTTCTGCACAAGCTCCTGTCTATGTAATTATATAAAATCTGTCATTTTTTAAAATCAATTTATCCATGTACAACTGTCATAAACTTCATAAAATTGCATAGCGTAGTGAAGGATTTTAAAATAGACACCTCAGAAAATGACGTCATTATATCAAATGGGAAGGCATTACGTAAAGCAGATCATGGGAAGAAACTGATTTATGAATTATGTGTAGTTGTAACTAAATAATTTGTGCTGTTTGTAATTGTAAGAATTGTGCGTCATTTTTTTAAAATTTATCGATCTATAACAGTCACAAATTAAGTATAAAATTGCTTCACTATGCTACATGATATTATACAATTTGTGACTGTTATACATTGATAAATCTGCAAAAAGTGACAAATAATTCTTATGTAACAGGTTAAGCAAAAAGAAACTGGGTAACCAGGTTTTATTTCTGCGTAACCGATAAATGGGTCACACAGATTTTCAATTATCAAAGGCCTGATTTATTACACAGAGATGTTACATTAGATTGGTATTACTGTTAAATACATGTATTTATTCAATTTAATACAACAACAAAATGACATTAGGTATGTATAATTGTTATTGAATTTATTACAAAGAGAAGTTACATTAAGTGTGTATAAATTTTACAACAATGTCGTATTTATTGACATAAATAAGCCGAAGCAGGATATGAGGTGAATAATGATTCTGTTAGAAGTTGGTTGAATTTGTTTTAAAGATAAGTAGCCAAATTTAATTTAGTCTGAACCACATTATTAAAACTTACAATAAATTGTATTCCTACCTTTAATTGCTGCTAGATTTCCTCCACGTCTTGTCCAGACACAAATCGTGAATTTTGTTTACACTGACACATATTCCACACACTAGAATGTAGCCATATCACCTATATCAACTTCGCTAAGATCTCCTAGGACAAAAAGCATGTAATTTTTTGCCGTCTGACATTTTGTGTTTTTTATGGAATATTCCTCAAAAGGGGTGGAAGGCTCTGAAATATGTGATGTCATTAATATGATGTCACGATGATTGCCTATACCATAATATATATCATAACGGTGTTAGATTAGATCACATCTTTCCACCCTCTTGGAGAGTATTCTGTAGAAAGTGAGATGGCAACCAACATGCATTTTGTCCTTGGAGATTATAAACTCGATATAGATAACATGGTTACCATCTAGTATGTGTAATCTGTGTCATTTCAATGTTTTTTTCACGATTTCTGTCTGGACAAAATGTTATGGAAATTTAAAAATAATTAAAGGTTGGAGAGTAATTTATTGTAGTTGTTAACAATGTGGTTCGGACTTCAGTCAAACAAAAGGCAACACAATAATCACAGCCTCATTGAACATACTATTCTTGAATTAGCATTTTAGCTTATTTTATTGTGAAGTGTATTTGTCAAACTAACTTGAATTCATATTGAACAATTTGGAAATAGCGTATTATATCTTGCTAAGGGAGAAAATAATTATTAGCATATAAGGTATAAAACCTATGTACTGTTAACAGACAATAATTATCCTCATATAAGGTATAAAACCTATGTACTGTTAACAGACAATAATTATCAGCATATAAGTTATAAAACCTGTGTACTGTTAACAGACAATAATTATCCTCATATAAGTTATAAAACCTATGTACTGTTAACAGACAATAATTATCAGCATATAAGTTATAAAACCTGTGTACTGTTAACAGACAATAATTATCAGCATATAAGTTATAAAACCTGTGTACTGTTAACAGACAATAATTATCCTCATATAAGATATAAAACCTGTGTACTGTTAACAGACAATAATTATCAGCATATAAGTTATAAAACCTGTGTACTGTTAACAGACAATAATTATCAGCATATAAGATATAAAAACTGTGTACTGTTAACAGACAATAATTATCAGCATATAAGATATAAAAACTGTGTACTGTTAACAGACAATAATTATCAGCATATAAGTTATAAAACCTGTGTACTGTTAACAGACAATAATTATCAGCATATAAGTTATAAAACCTGTGTACTGTTAACAGACAATAATTATCAGCATATAAGTTATAAAACCTATGTACTGTTAACAGACAATAATTATCCTCATATAAGATATAAAAACTGTGTACTGTTAACAGACAATAATTATCAGCATATAAGTTATAAAACCTGTGTACTGTTAACAGACAATAATTATCAGCATATAAGTTATAAAACCTGTGTACTGTTAACAGACAATAATTATCCTCATATAAGACATAAAAACTGTGTACTGTTAACAGACAATAATTATCAGCATATAAGTTATAAAACCTGTGTACTGTTAACAGACAATAATTATCAGCATATAAGTTATAAAACCTATGTACTGTTAACAGACAATAATTATCCTCATATAAGATATAAAAACTGTGTACTGTTAACAGACAATAATTATCCTCATATAAGATATAAAAACTGTGTACCGTTAACAGACAATAATTATCAGCATATAAGTTATAAAACCTGTGTACTGTTAACAGACAATAATTATCAGCATATAAGATATAAAAACTGTGTACTGTTAACAGACAATAATTATCAGCATATAAGTTATAAAACCTGTGTACTGTTAACAGACAATAATTATCAGCATATAAGATATAAAAACTGTGTACTGTTAACAGACAATAATTATCAGCATATAAGGTATAAAACCTATGTACTGTTAACAGACAATAATTATCAGCATATAAGTTATAAAACCTGTGTACTGTTAACAGACAATAATTATCCTCATATAAGATATAAAAACTGTGTACTGTTAACAGACAATAATTATCAGCATATAAGGTATAAAACCTATGTACTGTTAACAGACAATAATTATCAGCATATAAGTTATAAAACCTGTGTACTGTTAACAGACAATAATTATCAGCATATAAGTTATAAAACCTGTGTACTGTTAACAGACAATAATTATCCTCATATAAGTTATAAAACCTGTGTACTGTTAACAGACAATAATTATCAGCATATAAGTTATAAAACCTGTGTACTGTTAACAGACAATAATTATCCTCATATAAGTTATAAAACCTGTGTACTGTTAACAGACAATAATTATCAGCATATAAGTTATAAAACCTGTGTACTGTTAACAGACAATAATTATCAGCATATAAGTTATAAAACCTGTGTACTGTTAACAGACAATAATTATCAGCATATAAGATATAAAAACTGTGTACTGTTAACAGACAATAATTATCCTCATATAAGATATAAAAACTGTGTACTGTTAACAGACAATAATTATCAGCATATAAGTTATAAAACCTGTGTACTGTTAACAGACAATAATTATCAGCATATAAGTTATAAAACGTATGTACTGTTAACAGACAATAATTATCAGCATATAAGTTATAAAACCTGTGTACTGTTAACAGACAATAATTATCAGCATATAAGATATAAAACCTGTGTACTGTTAACAGACAATAATTATCAGCATATAAGGTATAAAACCTGTGTACTGTTAACAGACAATAATTATCAGCATATAAGTTATAAAACCTGTGTACTGTTAACAGACAATAATTATCAGCATATAAGGTATAAAACCTATGTACTGTTAACAGACAATAATTATCAGCATATAAGTTATAAAACCTGTGTACTGTTAACAGACAATAATTATCAGCATATAAGGTATAAAACCTGTGTACTGTTAACAGACAATAATTATCAGCATATAAGTTATAAAACCTGTGTACTGTTAACAGACAATAATTATCAGCATATAAGGTATAAAACCTATGTACTGTTAACAGACAATAATTATCAGCATATAAGTTATAAAACCTGTGTACTGTTAACAGCGGAAGAGCGACTGCGAGATCTCCAGGGAAACCTGAGTGCTACCGAGGAGAAACTGGCGCGAGTCGTCAGTGACCTGAAGACGATGACCAATCGGAAGACTCCCGAGCCTTTCCAAGGAGACAACAAGTTCAAAGTGAGGCAGAAGCTGGCCCGCAAGATGAAGACCGTGAGTAGTAACAGTAAAATGTTGTTAGTGTTTCATTTGAACATGTTATGCCAAGTTCGTTTTGGCAACTGAAAATGTGCTAGAAATAAAGTTTTATTAGTATTGCATGATGAAAACACTTGCTGTTTAACCCTTTACAGACATCCAATAGTTCTTGACACCGACAAAATGTGTTTATAACATTTTGTATAGATTTCATTTACTTTAATTATTAGTATGATGGTGGAAAGACAGTGATTTAAATTTAAATTAAAATAATAGTCATCCACTGGCCAACATGATCTGCATTTTCTGCCAGCAGCTTGCCATAGGACGGAGGTCAGGTTAAGTATTCATGAAAATTTAGTTTAGTTCAGCAAAATATAATGAAGTTATATTTTCAGTACAGGTCTTTGATGATGTATGTTTTTGATACCAATACATTTTATTGCTGCATCAGGTGAATGAAATGCGGGATGGAGCCACCCAGGTGGAGAGCGACATCGACCGAATGGCGAAGACGATCAAAGAGAAGAAAACCGTCTTCACGAGACTCAAGGACCAGGTCACGCAGATGGACAGCAACGACCCAAACTATGTAAGAAATGTTCTGAAAGTAAAACTTCAAAATTACATCATAGGTATATTAACCTCCAGAATACTGCAGGAGAGGTGTCTTGCTGAAGTCACTCATTTAACATGCCTCATACAGAATGCAGTTCATTTACTAATTCATATTTCCGACCATTTGTGGTCACCCCATTGGTAAAAATATTCTAAAAATAACAGGAAATACAAAAGTTAAATAATCAAAATGGCCGACATTTGAACAATTTTTAATGAATATTTTGGATTGACAAAAGTGCAAGAATGTCTCTTTGATTTTGAGAAACTTTTAGCTTATTGTTACAGTTGATTTGGTAAAAAATATGACTGTTTTACCAGCTTCGAGGATCATGAAATGTTGGGATCTTAGTTGTAGTTTTGTTTCTAACCCAACCTGTGGGCATCAAGACTTGTTGATTGAGAATATTGCTGATGAGTAGGAGACATCTAACTACAAAATACTTACTCTTTCACTTTTGAACAGTATTTTGTGTATTCACTGATTTCTTTAGTAAAAATGTGTGGCTAAAAGTTACAGGCTTATACATCTAGCTGTAATGTTTGTCAAAAGTAGGAATTATTGCTCACGAAATCATTATCTTGCATCATACACATTATATACATGTATATAAACAAGCCTCAAATTGGGTTTGATATAAGAAGAAAAATGTGTTTTGGAAATAACAAAACCCCACTATTTTTGTGTCCAGTTTAGAAACAAATGGCTCAGAAATAAATAACTTGCAGTAAATTTTATAGTATGAAAAAAGGTGTTCACTGTGGGAAGGAATATATTAATAAATTGTCTGATAGGAAGGTATATGTAAGCAATTTGATTGTGATTTCTGACAGCGGCAGACGTACAGTGAGATGGTTGACAAGGAGCAGCAGATCAACGAGAGTAACCAGATCTACAGCGACCTGCAGAAACAGCTCACTGACATGATGGACAAGATCGCCACCGAGAACGCAGACATCAACAAGATGGAGCAACAGCTGCGGCAAGGTAGGTCCATACCCTGACAAGGTAGGCCCATACACTGGCAAGGTAGGCCCATACACTGGCAAGGTAGGCCCATACACTGGCAAGGTAGGCCCATACACTGGCAAGGTAGGCCCATA